>NC_089314.1:20388013-20505513 GCF_036669915.1 Pocillopora verrucosa
TTTCAACAGCGTAAGATGTATATAACTCAGGAGATATCCTCATTGAGACATTTGCCTGTGATACCATATTACTTAAAGCTAGCTATAGAGACTGATACGAGAGACTTAGGGGCAAATTAACGAAAGAAATAGCGGTAGAATGAACGTGAAATTCAACTCGTACCAATTGCCCAGCCTCTTGCAGTTTGAATAATTTATGGGATTTCTCTCATTGTTGAATGATCTGTTTAAATAAAAAGTGGTCCTAAACTTGAGTGGAGCCTTCGGTAGCACATACTCGCGTGAGAAATCGCAGAACTCAGAAAAACAATGAAAGGGATTAATGGTTTATGACTTAAAACATGAAGCTTACGTAGATTGTGTTGGGAGCGGTCTACTGCACCAAAAGAGAGAGTTTGACACCTCCTAAATGGCAGCTGAAAAATATCAGTCTTGATGTGTAATCCTCGATACTGCTTCAAAACGCACGCGCGCGCAAACTTCACGGACAACAGGCTTTCACGGATTTAAAACATCCTTTTAAGTCACTCTAATATATGCCTCCCACAATATCAGCTTGACAATTAGGCTTACATGGCAAAATACGCGATCGCAAATGTTCCCAGTACGTATGTAATGAACCTTACATTCTAATTCGCTACCCCGCTCAAACGAATATAAAATATTTATCATGTAATAAGCAACCATAGTTGGGGGGGTGTCAACACGAGCCGTGTGTGACCCTCTTTATTATGTCTCGCAAGCAAAATTACAGAAACTCTGAAAGGCTCAGATATAACAAGCAAACAACTAATAATACAGTCATGGATTCCTTTGTACACCAAGTGAAAATTGCTCCAACACCCATCCAGAGAGATTGGAACAAAATTACCGATACAAAAGGCAGATTTACCAGTGACTACACAATTGTATTGAAAGGCAGCATGAGCTTGATTACATGTCACAACATTTACTAACAAGTGTATTGGTTAACACTAGAACGACTTGCAATAAGGTCGAATCTATTAATATTACTACCAAACCAATCATCTTCATCGTCAGCTTTGTCCTCCCCCTCAATATTGTCAGGCTGATGAGGAGCTAAAAATCAAAGAAGCCATGACATCATTTTCTTAGTAGCTATCCTTAAAAATCAATGATGATGTTGGAACTATTCAACTACCAAAATCTATTAAGGAATTTCCCTTCTACAATCATGTAACTACAGTTGAAGCTGTATTAAGCAGCACTGTATCATGTGGTCACCCTGTATTAACGGTCGGCTTGCAAAGTCCCGAAACCACCCCCCCCTCCCTCCGATTACTGGAATTTTCAATTTTCACCTTTATTAAGCAGTCACTGTCACCCTTCAGGCTGAGTCCGAACAGCCTATTTGTATTGTCATCCACTTGCATTGAACGGTCACTTAAAGCGCAACCATTCATTTTTACGCAGATTCTTAGGTATGGGACTCTACTAGAAGAGTTCTGGACTTTGTGCTCGACAATCATATTGTCAAGGCAACGTGATGAAAATTCCCCTTTTAAAGGAAGCCTAAAACAAAGGATTGAGACTTTTTATTTATTGGCTCTTCCCATGACTGTTCTTCCCTCTCTCTTTGCCCCTTCCTCAAATTCCATGGCTCTTCTACGGGTTCTCTGTACTCTTCTTCTTCAGATGAAATGTAAAGGAAAAGATTCTGAACTCCTAGGAATATTTGATTCTTTGCCGTGAGACTCTACTTGAACAATTCTAGACACTGTGCTCGACAACCTTGTCATCACGGTGACATTGAAAATTCCTTTGCTGGAAGAGGATTAACTTTGTCGGTGATTACCCTAATGTATAGCCATTCCGCGGTTGGAAAAGGATGTTGTTCCAATCTCAAGAGGATGCATTGCTGATTCAACTTTCGACGAAGGATAGAACTCAATATGGAATTCCATGAAGGGTAAAGTTAGAACTACGACTTGTTGTGGTTTTAGGGAAAGGATGATTTACATTTACAAAAGCGCTGAGTTAGAGATGTTTAGGCGGGAAATTAAGGGCTACGATAGAGCGCGTCAAGAGTTTTGGCTCCTGTAAATGGCTTGATGAGTCTAAAGAGAGAGACTTTGGGTTACATCTCAAGTTGTTCAAACCTTCTCCACTCCAGAAAGTTTTCATGTGTAAACGAGTAATACCACCGAATAAGGGCAACCACCTCTCACTTATCATACTTTGAAGTTTAAAAGCTACCATATCTGGCCAACATAAAGAATATTCAATATTTGCTTCATGTTGCCTATGGGTACTGCCAGTATGTAAGGATACGACTTATATAATAATAATAATAATAATAATAATAGTATAATAATAGGCCATTATGTTTACCTTCTTTATCCTTTTCTGAATTTTCAACGACAGGTTGGTTGTTTTGGAATGAAGGTCTATCATATGACTCATTTGTTGCACTGTTCGAAGGTGCTAAGGTCGTCTGTGCGGCATCCTCGACGCTTTGCTGATTTAATGTGGGTATTAGCTTCGAAATCCCTTGACGGAACTTATTAGCGCTAAAAGAGATTTCAAACAAAAATTTCAATCAGATGTCCCACATGTCTTAATATGCATATTGCCAAATAAAAAAAACAGAAAACAAAAAACACTTTAAGAAAAAGACAGGCCAAGTTTCGTCCACGCAATGTCGATAGAGCAAACGTAAAAGTACCAAGGTCTTTCGAAAGATTGGCATTCTGATGATCAGACTGCGTATTACAAAAGCAACACCTTTTTAATTGTCATGCTTTAGATAAAACACAGATTTTTCAACGATACATTGAACCTTTAATAAAGTGCATTTACAGCGATAAAGTATGAAGTTAACCTGTTGACACAATATAGAACGCCTTGAAGGCCGGTAGAAGGAATACTCTGGGAGCGAGGGAATTCGATTTGCTTTTTTTTTTTTTAACAATAACATTGAAATTATTACGCCCGTTCATGCTCCAAAGTCTTCGGAAAGTCACCCGCGCATGACATGTTCGATCGCAGCTTTGTTGCTTGTGCTGTTATTGTTGTTTTGATTTGTGTTATGTAATGACTTTTACGACTAAAAAAGGACTAATTAGAAATGGATGGCGATAGACTCTGTTGCCCTGTTACGTTTTATCACCCACTTTCTTTTAATCTTTTTGGCCGTTTGCTTCTGGAGGTTACTAAAAACAGGAATGTAGTAGAAGACACAGTAGACGTCACAGTATACGTCACAATAGAATTTCATCACAAATAAGAAAACAATGAAAACAATAGTGTGAGGTATACTATGTCTTCTACACCAAGTAAGAGCTTTTCCGGCGCGGTTCAATCGCCGGCGAAACTGAAGCTTTAGTGGTCCGCTTTCTCTGCGTCATGGGACGTTTGGAAGTTGAGTGTTCATTGTAGTAATGAAGGCCTTGTATTTCCTTTCTCTGCGAGATGCCGATATGCCTCCGTGAATGCACCTAATAGCTGCTACAAGTTGACATGTAATGGTAATCGAACTGAGTTAAGTGTAATTTGTATGTGTAAGAGGACTGCATGCTGTCCTGTTTGGAAATAATTGCTGTTACCAATGCAACCTCATAATCGAAATATATAAATGATTTATCATTTTCAAACAGAAAATAGCTTTTTCTCACTTTGTATAAAAAAAAACATCCGTCGCAACGGGTAGGGAATTTGACCAAAATGAATTTATTCTTAGTGTGTCGTAATCCGGTAGAATAAGTTAAGGCGCCCGTTTGTAACCAGTTATAGCGTTTTGAATGCAAACCCATGGGCGAATACTTATTTCATAGCTTTTGTTTTTCGGTGCACATGCTGTTCTCGAAAACTGGTTCATTCATTTCGCCTATAAATACAGAAATTAATAAGTTTTACTCGCTTATTTTAATGGCGTTGTGTTACAGTATGACTACCTGTCACGACTACATCTTGTTCTAACTCGTATGCAAATTTTTATGAGAAACCGGTGTCACAGCGGATTTGGACCCCCGGTCCAGCCATTTCGTTCCAATTCTGCCGCATGTATTATAGCTAGTCGTCCAGTATACGCAATAATTAAATGCGAACAAACTACTGCAATCGAACTCTTGAAATTGTTTCAGTAAATCTTTGCTTCTTCTGATGCGAATCAACATTAATAGGAAACGTCATAACATTAGTGGAGACTGTTACATCCCGTCACAAAAATAACTCAGTCTGATTTTCTCATTAAATAACATTAAACAGTTTCTGAACAAGAACGAAGTAACAACTCCTACTAAAAGTCGTTCGTAAAGCCTATGGTAAGTAAAAATGTTTCTAATCTGAGCAATTGGAACTCTCATCTTATTTTCAAAGGCAAATCAACATTAATGTCTACGTCCTAACAAAAGTGGTGACTATTACATCGAACTCAATCTTATTTTCTAATTTCAACGAATATTAACCGTTGAGAAATCACACCTTAACAATTACGAAGACAATGCAGAGCCGCTTGCCCCCCAGGGCAGTCTTATGTTCCTCGCAGCTCATGTGCAACCATTCCTCGCACAACTCGCGATTTTGTTATTAAACAATAACAAAATAAATTAAAGTCAAAAGTTTGTCTATTATTGAATCTAACGGTGTTTGACTTTCGCGGAAAGGGTCATTTCCAGCTGCCAATTGCATGTTTTGAATCAAAAACATACTTTAATACGCACTGGAACGTCAAGTATTTCTACTAGAACGTCAAGGATGATGTTTCACTCAGTTTTGCTGGGGGTCCAAATCCGCGGAGGGGGGTCCAAATCCGCTGGGGGGTTCATATCCGCTAGCGGATTTGGACCGGGGGTCCAAATCCGCGGGGTTCCAAATCCGCTGTGACACCGGATTTGCTTCTTGTTTCGATATTTGTCAAATCGTCGATCGATGTTCACCAAATTGCTCGAAAAAGGGAGTCTTTTTGGAAAGATCTTGACATTATTGACAGACGCTTGCATAATATGCTAATGAACGGTAGTCTGTTGAAGCGTTTTCGGTTTTCAGAGATTTTTCGTCTTGGACATTGCGATTTTCTACAACTTGACCTTTCATCGTTGTAATATGATGCGCTCCGCAATCAAACAAATCATCACGTGCGATGCAAAATGAAACTGTTTACATTCCGGTGCGTAAACACTGTATTAATTATATAGCTGGTCAGTTTATACTGCCCTGATAAAATTTCCGCACAGCCCTATATTACATTATACATTCAGTTCTTGGATAGAGAAAACAATGACAAAAACAATAGATTGCCATCGGGAAAACAGATTTGTTTGACAATAGTATGGGGCTGTGCGGAAATTTTACCAAACCCCTGGCCACTCATAGTGAATACTGACAGGCTTTAACTCTAAACTCATGGGGAAAAGTCTCTACTAAAAAACCTGTTTACCACTGCACTTGGTCAGCACTTTCAGCTTCATCAGTAAATCCATGTTGATGTAACTATGAATAGTAAGGAATAGAATATTGGTCACAATGTTTTACAAAGAGACATTAGAGTTACAGAATAAGTTTCAAATCAAATTAATTGAAAGTTGTAATATGTCATAGTCAGGGGCCAAGTTTCTCATTGCATTTCTCAAGAAGTCATCGGAAGATGATGTTTTTTCCTTATAATGTTAAGTGTATCAAGGTTTGCTCAATATCAGATTTTGACAGGATGATAGGTGAAAATTATGTAAACCTTTTTTATTGTCACTTTCCAAAGTGTATATGGCTGTGGAGAAGAGAATATTACTTGATGCAACACTAAGGACGTATTCAGCTATATGGTCACATGGTTTGTGGTGTTTAAGCAATGACTTAAATTGGAAACTCAAGCATGTGTTACAGAAATCTTAAGAAATCTGTTTCTTTTTAAGATAGCATGGTTTTGATCATGAAAACAGTTATAGCTCTATCTTTCAATCTCTTAGTTTGGCAGTCTGCAAACTTAACATTATTGTGTTTGAACTGTTAAAAGCACACTCTGGTACTATATGTTATCCTCAAGTCTTTGGGTCTCTTTTGATCCTGGAAGTCCATATTTGTTTTAAAAGACAAAAACAACCATCAAATTTAAAAGCTGAAATGAGACTATATGATTTTTTCTTAATTTACTCATATAGATAAGATAATATAACTTTATTTAACATGGACAAATTGCCTCACCATAGAGCTAATTTATAGATTTACCAAGACAAATTTAAAATTATACAAATTTGTATTCTTAATGTTGAAGTATCATAGCATGGATATTTAACTTCTGAAGCTTAGGATCTGTTAGGAACTTATGAAAAGACGGCTCCAAATTATTGTAGAAGTTATGTAAGAATGCAGCAGTATCCTTCTACCTTACCTTTGACATACAAAAGTCTGTTCCCGCATGAGTGTCTCGTGTTTTTCTTGGTTCATGGCCCTTTTAATGATATAAAAAGGATGTTAGTGAAAGAAAATATGTGAGTGACATGAGTAGAGATGTGTAAAAGTAATGAGAGGTAATCTGTTGTAAACATAAGGACAAAAGTTTATTCCTTGGAAGTAAGATGTAATTTTGATTGAAGCAATGACTTAATTGAAACCAGTATACATGTACGTCAGATGAATTTCATTGAGCTGTATGAAGAAGTCTCTAAAGTGTAGTTGACTTTCTCTTAATCTACCAAGGCCAATCTGTCAGCCATTTTGAAGGGGCTGCCTGACCCTACAAAGATAATCCATCTAAAGAATTCTATCATTGCCAAGGAAATCTCAAGATATTTCAAGAGGTGAGTGTAACACAAGGCCCACTTTCTTTGTTAGGATCAATTTGTCAGCCACCTTGATGAGGCTTCTTTAGCCAACAAAGACCATTTGTCTAAAGGATTGTTTACAAAAGTTTTTTTTCAAGCCATAAGATGCTTCCTTTTTCAGACGTTGTAATGGGCACAAGAACACACTAATGGATGCTAGAATGGGTCAATAACCCTTAATTACCTCTTGACATTTCTCCTTTCCTGCCACATCAAAATCTTGTTCTTGTCTTGAGGCTCCATGCTGCTCACCAGTCTTGTAATGATATAAAAAAGATGTTAGTTAAACAAAACAACAATGCCAGCTTAAGATAAACACCACAAGGATGTTCTGAAAATGCTTTGTTATTGATCATTTGTACATGATCGATGTAAGTTTTTCTTTAAGTGTGACTGAATATATCAACAGAGTTGTCTGGGTCAATTTGCTGCAGAAACTGTTGAAATTTGGTCAGCTTGTGCTTTATGCCCACCACACCTATAGCTATGATAAATGCGATATTCTGTTCCAAGCATTGCACTCCTTCCCACTCCCCTCCAACCTGATTTTTAGATTCTCAGGGTTTTGAGCTTTAGAAAAGCAAAGCAGAAATTAAGTCAACATGACACCCACATATGCTTGCATAGTAGGCCTCATTGGCAAATATAAAAATGGAGTGTGAAGATGGCTGGCAAATCATCTAGCATCAGTAAGTCTACCTCCTATTGAAGAACTCATCTGTTAGAGGCTTACTGCAAAGAATCCAACATTTCTGATGCAAAGTGGCTGAAACAGTTTTCTTCATATTCGACCGTAAATCTCTGTAGCAAAGGGATGCATTTGAAAAGCGTAAGGGTGTTTTTCATTCACAAACAACCCTGAAGCATTGGAATTTTGTAACTTTGCAATTTTGTACGTTTAGAGGAAACAACCTGACTGAAATTTTAGCTGGGAACCATTTTCATACATCCCAGCTGTAAAGGAGGAATCAAGGAAGAAATATTGGAGCTTTACAGGAGGATTGTGCACAATACGTTGGCTCATAAACAATTTGATGCATGTACTTGCATCATTCCTGACAATATACATTCCCATTAATTTGCTATAACTAACCATGCTAACAGTGTTGAAAATGCTTGTCAGCTGGAGGGCACAAGATAACTTTGGTAATTTAATCAAGAATGGGTACTGTCAAAAACTTAACAAAAATGTTTACTTGGTGTATAAGTAAGTTCTGCTGTCTAAACAAATTTGTGCCCAATGATTTAAAAAATGTCAACAGTGTGAAAACAGCCTTATTCCTGCAGGAGTCACATGATAACTTACACAACTCCATGAAACTTGATATTAACAGTAAGTTAATTGGACAAACATTGATACTCTTTTGCCTGGCTAGGCTGTGATAAAAATCCATCAACATGTATTATGCTTTTTTGCCTTTTGACACAGACTTTTGTTGTTGACTTGTTTGCTGTAACCTTGTCTTGGCTTTTCTGACCTTTTGTGCAGCTTCAATCATGGCTTAAGCAAGGGATACCTCTTTGAAATCTTTCCTCTTCAGAGCAGCCTGAAAGTTTTCATTTGCATCCTCCAGAGTAGCATCTCCAACTCCCATGCTATCTTGCTGAACTATTTCTTGCCCTTAGCAAACTTTTGCTTTTGCACATCCACTTTTAGTACTTCCTCTTTCTCTTTCTGGGCCTCTTCCTCGGGTACTTATATTTTACTTTCGTTTTGAGCGTTTGAAGCGTTGGCGTTTAGACTCTTTTACGGTTCCCAATTAACGTTATCAACTCAGTTATTAAGACTAAAGGGTAAAATTTCCGCACAGCCCCATACTATTGCACAACAAATCTGTTTTCCCAATGGCAATCTATTGTTTTTGTCATTGTTTTCTCTATCCAAGAACTGCATGAATAATGTAGTATGGGGCTGTGCGGAAATTTTACCGACTAAAGTACCCTTTACCTCACGTTTAGATTCTTTTCCTGCTTGCATTTTGTCTGTCTTTGGGTTAATTTATCCTCAAGGACGTTCAGCATATAATTTTAAACCCGGAAATGAAAAGACTACGGTAAAACGCACTTAAGCTTGCTTAGTAACCAGGCTTTACAGCATTCGTACAGATAACTGGTTCCCAAGCCTTTTTTGCTGCTGCACAAACTTTTGACAATATTGCTCTGAGGAATATTGTCAAAATAACAAAATAAATAAATAATATCACGTTTCATCTTTTAGTGATCTTATTTATTCTCCGTTAATATGTAATTAATATGTCGGTAAACAAGAATTGGGAAGTCATTACCATATATTCGTGACGTCGTACTCTTGTCTGTGGAGATTTTCTACGAACATTTTTAGCATTGAATATAATAAAGAAAAACAACCGTTTCGACGGAAGAAACATTTTGATCGGTAAAGCTTGATATCTCTTGTAAGTCGAGTTAAATAGGAATGTAAAAAATTTTATTTGATTCATCGCGATAAAGAGATTGTTTTGAGCCATATTTAAGTTCTTATAGATTTTATTTATTTTGGGATGAAGACTAATATTTTTAAAAGATGGTCTCTGCGTTGTTTAAGTTTTCCAAACAATCTTGTTGTGAAATCGATTTTAATCGGAACTGATGTAATTAGAGTATTATCTACGATTTTATGAGAAAGAGCTTTATTTTGTTGAAGGCAGTTAAAGGTGTTTAGACTGCACAGAGATTAAAGGAGTGTTTTTGATTTCCACTGACTTTTTCGATCTTGTTGTATTCTGAAGAAATTTGCAAATAAATTCCTTTTTTTATGCGGTTTTTCATGACAGATGGGGGTTGGGGCTTTGGTAGAAAAGATGCTGAACTAGCCTAGTACATTGTCTTTGAGGACTTGCATGAAAGGTTTCTTTTCCTTAATGACGGGATAAGAGAGTTAAGCAAGGTATTCTGCATTGAACTATGATGATGCTATTTACACTCGTGCACAATATTTCAAAGCGATTTGAGCGACACGAGTTCACTTTAAAAGATAGGAATTTATTGTGGCAATTAAATCTCAATGTTACTTGTCAATACTTATTCCTATTACAAAACTTTATTTATCAGGTATAGGTATCAGGTATTTTTCTCAAAACTTTATTAAACAAATAATATTCTTCAATCTTGGCTATATTTATCGTTGTTACTTTTAATTTCGAATCAGCAATGTGCCTGCCTTCGCCCTAGGTACCACAGGCCGGGTGGTACGAGTATGACGGCCTGTGGAAACATTATCAAAGAGGATCAGGACTTCGGTACTGTGGAATCGCGAAAAACGCCTGCTACTTCCTTTTCCTATTTCCTGTCGTATGCCCTTTGTTTGCGTCAGTAGCTACCAAAAAATTTTAAATGGTGACTGGAGCGTATATCGACAAAATAAGTGGCTATAGAACTATTGATTACGTTCTTCGTAAAATAGTTCAATGAAGTAATGCTAATAATTAGCACAAATAAAAGGAACGCTGAGAAAAAAATGAAAACGTATATGTTTAAAAAAAAAATCACGGTTTGCATAAGAAAATTTCTCACACCCCTTCAGAAAAATGATGGTCCGTCCCTAACTCTTTTTTCGCTTAAAAATAATTCCGTCAGTGTGCATGCATCGTCTGATCAGATTTTTTATTTGTTTGTTTCATTCAGGCCAGTGGATAGAGCTGAAGTCATTAACGAAACACTGACAATTAATAGCGTGACAAAGAGGATCACACATCCGTAGGGCAAAGAATATTCTGAGATTAGCAGCAGCAGTGGTAATATTTAACAGCAGACACAGTTCAGCTCTTTTCTTCGTCTGCGGTTTAAAGCTCCGCCCCGCTAAATGTCTCTGGATAGATGTGTAAAATGAAAAATAAACCTTGTGATGTTGTCTTGATTTCTCTCGCATGTAATAAATGAAGCAACGATTAGGACGGTAAGTAAAACAAATGAACAGAAATTTAAAGAATTAAGGAACGCAAAGAGGAAACTTTTTTTTGTGACATGAAGAATAGAAATAAAAGGCTTAAAACAAAGGTTTAAACATACGTTTGACCTCCTTTAAGGTAATAATAAACTTCCCGTCATACTCAAACACCAACTTACTGCATGCGAAGGGAATATCATCTTTCTGTGCGCGCTAAATATTGAAGCGTCAGGAAATTGTTGTTGTGACGCTTGGAAAACTGGGAACAGAGAACTTGAAATTTGTCTCCAGTTTCTAGAAGAATTTTTGAGCTCATGTATATATGATAGCACTAAATAATGTTCCCCTTGGCTATACTCAAACCGGCACGAACTTTCTGCAGGCGATGAACTTATAGTCTGTGTGAGCGAATAATGTCGCATCAGAGAATTGTTTCTGATACGTGTAAAACAGAGAACTCTAATTTTCTGGTCTGAGGAGAAAGGTTTGCATTCATTTCAGATAATATTGAATAAACTTCACGTCTTACTAGAACACGAACTCTTTGCAAGTTGAAGACGTCATTGTTTTTCGACGCACAAAATACTACAGCACTAACGGAAGTCAATGTAAGCGACTTTGCGTCCTCAGTGATAAAAATATCGGTGAGCTCAATTTCCTACGACAGTTAGACTCTACCTGAGCCCAAGAGAACCGTTTGCAGGAAACTGATCAGGTCAGGTAAAAGCCTCCCTCTAAATCTGCTCGATTCCCAAAAATTTTTTATGAAGTTTGTAAAGATGAAAGAAACAGAGACAGCAGACAAGCAGAGAAACAGAAGACAGACACTAGACCGCCTGTCCTCCGGGTCAGGCTTGCTTCTGTTTCTTTTGTGTTTTATCGCGCTAATTCACCACCAACTCAGGATACAAGAAAATCATCGTCTGATATTAGACTCGTCAGAGTTATTTAACAAGCTGGAGACAGAAATCTTTCGAAAAATTAAGCAAAATGATATGAGATGGCGCAATAAAGAGGAGGAACCGTGGAGTACATGGAGAACGACTCAAGGTAACTTGGTATTCTTTTATTTCATTACTGGATGATGCATGTTTTGATAACTTTATCAATGTATACAAAGGTCGTTGAAAAGATCAACAGCTTTTTTTATCAAAAAGTGCGACAATTGTTAATACAAAGTGCGACGGGTGTTTCAAAATGCGACCAAGGCATTATAAATTGTTGATGCGACACAACAGCTGTTAATACTGATGCAGTGTATCTATGTGTTCCGAGAAAAAAAAACTGCGCGGCTCCTTGGAGAATGTTTCAAAAAATTAAATTTAGAAAACTCGACTTTATTGCTTTATTGTTATTGTTATCAATACTATTTGATTTTTGAGTTCTATGTTTTGCGTATTTATATAAACTTATGTATCGAGACTACATATTTCAGACTGGGATAATTGACCTTAACCTATCATCAGGAGTAATTCTGTTTGGTAATTGGCGAAGCAAGCAAGGCCGACTTTTAAAAAAATTGAAGTCTTTTATTTTTTAGATGGAAAGGAAGCTAACCCAAAACGACCAAAACGCTCTTCACCTGATGATTCACAGCAAAATTCAACCATAACATCTTCTGATGTACAAATGCTGGTCAAACAAGAACTACGTCTGCTGCAAAACCAAGTCTGTGCTAAAGATTACACTTTTTGTCGCCCCGGACCTAAGGGAAGCCAAGGGAGGCGGGGTAAACAGGGTAGACAGGGAACCCGTGGGAAACGGGGCTCCCCAGGGAAACCTGGCCCATATGGACCCCCTGGCAATCGTGGGCCAGTAGGAGCTCAAGGACCGAAAGGAATGAAGGGGGACATCGGGAAACCGGGAGACCCCGGACCCCAGGGACCGTCAGGTCCGTCCGGTGTGAAAGGTGCCAAAGGTGAGCCAGGCCAGTCGCTTTCAGCGCCATCTCTATCAGAGCGTCCTGTCGGAATAACAGTCAATGAAACTCAGACGGCTACGTTGAAATGTACGGTTAATGGTGACCCAAAGCCATCAGTCACGTGGTACAAGATGAATTCGTCCCTTCCAGCTGGACGTCACCTGTTAGAGACCAGCGGCGCTCTAGTAGTGAAAAACGTGAAAGCTGAGGACGATGGAGTTTACACCTGCAAAGCGCAAAATCTGCTGGGACAAGTGAACGCCTCAGCGAAACTGACCGTTCAAAGTAAGCTATTTTGCTCTATTCAGTGGCAGATCTAGGCCCCCCCCCCTTATTTTGGGTAAAAAAAATAAGAATAATAAAAGCGCCGATAAGGCAGGCGACGCAAAATAAATAAAATAAATTAGAAAAAGGAAATATCAATTGAAAAATTTTTTGTTATATCATTTACAGTTGCTCCTGAGATCATTTTGTCATCTAACGAAGAGTTGGCTGAGGAAGAACAAAATGTCACCATCGGCTGCGGTGCTACTGGTCAGCCTCAGTCTAGAATCACGTGGTCAAAGGCGTTTGGAACCTTGCCAATGGATAGAGCTGAAGTCATTGAAGGAACACTAACAATTTATAGCGTGACAAAGAAGGACAAAGGAACATACATCTGTAGGGCGGAGAATATTCTTGGATCAGCAGCAGGCACATTTCACCTCATGGTATTTTCTCGTTTGTGGTTTAAAGTTCGACCCCCAAAAGAAATGACTCCTATGGCCGGCTCAACTGTTCATCTACCGTGTGTGGTCGAGAGTGACTTGAAAACTACAATCACTTGGACGAAGCATGGCACTTCGTCCTTACCTGCAGGGTCCAATGTTCTACAGAATGGAACACTGGTAATAAACAGCATAAAGAAATCACACGAAGGATCTTACACTTGTAGAGCAGCTAATGCTCTGACAACAGTTGAAACCAAAGTAAAAGTTAACAATCCACGGAATATGACTTCTTGTTCGATAATACGAAAATACGTCAGTACTACAAGTGGAAATTACGTCATTGATCCCGATGGCGAGGGTCCTCTTGCACCGTTTCCAGTTTACTGTAATATGAGTGACAAGAATGGAGTTGGCGTGACAGTCATCAGTCACGACAGCGAAAGTAGAACACATGTGAAGGGATATGAATGGGCGGGCAGTTACTCACGAGATATTCATTACACCGGAGCGAGTCTTTCTCAGCTGGCGAGTCTCACCAGAGTCTCATCACACTGCGAACAGTTTATCAGTTATGAGTGCCGTTATTCACAGTTCTTCAGAGGTAGTGTTGGATGGTGGGTGTCACGGGATTCGATCAAGATGACTTACTGGGCAGTGGTACGTGCGCATGCGGGATGACCAGCTCATGTCCAAACCCTGCTCATCCGTGTAATTGTGACAAAGAAGACGGCGTACTGCGTGAGGACAGTGGTCTCCTTACTGACAAGACACATCTTCCGGTTAAACAGCTGAGGTTTGGTGATACAGGCGATGCTAACGAGGAAGGATATCATACGCTCGGAAAACTTAAGTGTTATGGCATACAGTAATATTACTCTCAAATGATCTCATTTGGACAGGTATCACGTACAAGACACGATTAGAGCATTCATCAGCTCTTAACTAACAGTTTATCCAAGATGAAGAAGTGCAGCTACGTGGAGACTAGAGTAACTCTTATCATAAGGAATGAAACATAGCATTACAGTAGTAAGACTGCTGTTGATTTCATCCTAATTTCTGATGAAGTAAATTCTAATATGACTTCGTTGTTGACGTCTTAGTAGTATCAACATGCGTAGAAGACTTTTTTTGAAACCAAACGCTTTACAAATCAACTGATCGCTTCCGCGCTGTTAGTGTCAAATCAATGGCTTCACTTATGCGCCTATCAGTTCGAAGCTTCAACACCTCCCCCCCCCCCCCCCCCGGTAACCTACGAGTAGGTGACTGTCGTCTATGTCCGGGGTTGGGGTATTGGAACCTTGCCTGGATGGGTGGGGAATTTGAACCGGAAGTGTTTTTATCTTTTAATATGGAGGTGTTAATGATAAAGAGTTCTCCTTCGCGAGCAGATGGCTCGGAAAAATCAAATAGGTCTACAAGGTCTTGGATAGTCAAACCAATAGTCGGTCAATGAGTATAAAGTATGGGCAGCTGATCTTGCCTTTATAGACAAACCAATCAAATCATCAAGTATCAAATCCGGCGCTTGGGCAGGGCATTTGAACACAGTTTTCGCCCGTGGGAGCGGGAATTTGAGCGAACCAATCTTCAAAATTTCAAATGCTCGGAGGTTTGCCCAGCGGGGATATTGCAGCTTTGAACTGATCGACGCACTAGAATCACGTTAAATTTCAACACCTTTAAAAGACTTTCGCAGTCATTTCTCAAACACCATAGCATGACGGGATCACTCATTCGCAAGGATATAAACAGTTTACTGACAACCGGATATTAACGCAAAGATTGATAGCTTGTTTTAATAAGAGTAAGTGATACCACAGTAAAAGAAGTTAAATTAAACTTTTCTGTCGATTTTAAATGTTTGCGCCTTAGGATTATTTGGCAAATGTCATGAACTGCGGTAAGCAACGTTTCCAATTTGAGGCAAGTTTTTATATCAGATTTAGGGAAAGTTCTTATGTTATAAGACAATACTCAAAATCATAATTGACCAAACTGGCATATGAAGCACTTATGAATCACTTTTTCGTTTTTGTGATCACAACCGTCAAATACAATGTAGGTTTTTAAACATTTCTGAGTTCTACTCATGTGAGGCATTGTCTTCATTGGTTTTCCCGTGGTTTGAAAAGGCCATTCAAGTGGTCAGCGGTGGGTTTGAGGCGTTTATCAGCGGAAGAAGAAGATCATCTTGCTTAGACAGCGCCGAGCAATTGTAACAAACGGGCCTGGTTTGGATAACGAAATCTGAAGACGTCATCATCTTTCGACGCGTAAAATATTACAGCACGAAAGGAAGTCAATGTAAGCGACTTTGTTTCCTCAGTGTTAATGTTGTAAGTGTACAAATATCGGTGAGCTCAATTTCCTAAAACAGTTTAACTCTACCTGAGCCCAAGAGAACCCTTTGCAGGAAACCGATCAAGTTAAGTGATAATCTCCCTCTAGATCTGCTTGATTCCCAAACATTTTTGTGAGGTTTTTAAAGATGAAAGAAACAGAAAAAGCAGACAAACAAAAAGACAGAAGACAGACACTAGACCGCCTGTTCTTCGACCCGGAGAATAATGTTAAGAATGTAACAAACGATGTATTGATTAGGACAGAAAGTAATGCACATAAACGGAAATTTTAAAGTTTTGAGGAATCTCATCTGGAAGTGTTTTTATTACGTGCGGAGCACGGAACTTTAAATCTTCCCGGTTCTAAGAGGATAGGTTTGACCTCTTTAAAAATAACAATACATTTCCCATCATACTCAAACACGAACCTTCTGTGATAAATGACATAGAGTCATGACATTGTTGCTTTAAGGCACGGAAGAGAAGACTTAAAATCAGGGGCTTCCTAGTTCTTTACAGATAGGTTTGACGTCGATAAGGATGTTTTAAACGAACTACCCGTTTTACCCAAACATGACCTTTCTACAAACGATGAGATTGCCGTCTATCTGCACATTATAGCACCAGGAAATTGATGTCATTATCGATCATTACGCTTGAAGCAGAGAAGTTTAAAGCCCTTAGACAATTGAGTTGACCTCACCTAAAGTTAAAATAAACTTCATGTTTCACACAAACACGAATTTTCTTCTACCGATTAACATATTAGCCTTCTATTTACACGTTTCTATTAATATGTTTCTGTAAGTCTTAGATATTGAAAACATATCAATTACCGTCGCATTCCACCTCTCTCGACAGTTAAACGTCACTAAAGCCAACCAGAACTGCATTAAGGAGGCTTAACAAGTGAAGTGAAAAACATCCCACTGGTTATGTCTGATATCCAAACTAGTTTTGTGAACACTGTGAAGATGAAAGAAACAGAAAAAGAGCAGAAGCAGACGAACAGAAGACAAACATTGAACCGTTTGCGTTCCGGGTCAGGCCTCTTGTTGTCGGTTTTCTGTTGTGTCGCGCTAATTCATCAGGAGCTCAGAATACAAGAAAATCATCAAATGATTTTAAACTCAGCAAACAGATGTGCAAAGATGGAGACAGAAGTCCTTCGAAAAGTACAGCAGAATATTGGAGGATGGCACAGTTTGAAACCTGAGAGCACAATGCGGCCGGCGACCAAAGGTAACTTGGTGTTAGTTGATACTACAAACATAAATTAGTTAATTGTTTAAGAGGCTTCAACATGATCAACATGATGACACCTACTCTCACAAGCTCATGTGCAAAATCAATCATAGGCTTGTGCAATTTAAGTTTGCAAATTGGAGATTATAGACCACGCTTTAGTAGAATGCTTAGACCTTTGACATAGTTGAAAACGCACGCTATCTCTATTTTACTCTATCACTGGTACACGCTAGCCTTAGGAGACCAAGTAACATCACTGAACCATTTTTATATAATCGATTTTATCAAAACGAAGTCGACCAAATCTACGAAATCCCATCATCCTTATCAATTCTGTCCAATTGTACTGTAGCAAGTAATGGACTTACATCAAACTTTTAAAATGTAAGTAGGGCCGAGCCTTTCCTTGAAAGGAAAAAAGATTAGATCCGACCAGAGTCTCCAGCGGAGTATTAACCTCGAGATCAGTACAGCTGTACAACCAAGTTCATCATTTTTTTTAGAACTTATTGATACACGACATATACTGTTTTACGATAAATTTTCTCATTTTCTTAAATTTATCGCATTTAGGAATTAGTTTTCCTTTCATCGCGTTCCATACCGCAGCTATGAATTTCTCTCCTGATCAAAATGATGCTTGTAGGATGGTGAAAGATTTTGGTGTCTTTAGTGCTGATGTATAGTTAGTCACATTACTTCATTGGCGAGTCTTTGATTTTCAGATGGAGAGAACGCCAACCCAAGCCGACAAAAACGCTCTGCTCTAAACGTTTCACAACAGGATTCAAACCTAACATCAGCTGAATTACAGAGGCTTATCAAAAAAGAACTTAGTCTACTGCAAAACCAATTCTTCGCTAAGGATCAGACACTCTACCGCCCAGGACCAAAAGGTAACAGGGGTCGTCGAGGCAAAGCGGGAACTCGGGGAAAACCGGGTCCTCCAGGGAAACCAGGCCCAAACGGACCTCCTGGCAAACATGGACCAATAGGAGTACAGGGGCCGAAAGGAATAAAAGGGGACATTGGAAAACCGGGGAGCCCTGGCTCCGTGGGACTTACAGGCCCGTCGGGTGTGAAAGGTGCTAAAGGTGAGCCGGGCCAGTCCCTCTCAGCCCCATCTCTGTTAGAGCGTCCCGTTGGAATGACAGTCAATGAAAGTCAGACAGCCATGTTAAAATGTACTGCGGATGGTAATCCAAAGCCAAAAGTCACGTGGTCTAAGCTGAACTCAACGCTCCCTTTTGGACGTCACGAAGTGGAATCCAGAGGCCAGCTGATTGTGAGTTACATTATACGTGGTGACGAAGGAGTTTATTCATGCAGAGCTGAAAGCTTTTTGGGACAAGTGAACGCCTCGGCGAAGTTATCTGTTCAATGTAAGTCAGTCTATTTCTTTTGCAAATAGAGAACGATTTCCTAAATGCAGGAAGAATCTGCGCATTAATGATTTTGCACAAGCTATCTGATTAATTCTCACAACGTTCATAACCATACGCTGCTTATGCATATGGATAAGTATTTTTATTTTAACTGCAACTAACTATATATTGTTCTATCTTCTTCAATCTTGTTGATTAAAGCTAACTGATTGACCTCCATGATAATTCAGGAGATCACTTTCATTGTCTTTACAACTCATAGTTCTTTCTCTTGAAATGTTTACAGTCGCTCCTGAGATCATTTTATCATCTAACGAAGTGTTAGCTGAGGAAAAACAAAATGTTAGTATCGCCTGCGGTGCTTCTGGTCAGCCTCAGCCTAGTATCACGTGGTCTAAAGCGTTTGGAAACTTGCCGATTAATCGAGCTAAAGTCATTAAAGGAGCTCTAAAAATTTATAACGTGACAAAAAAAGACAGAGGAATATACATCTGCAGGGCGGAAAATATTCTTGGATCAGCAGCAGGCACATTTCACCTCATGGTATTTTCTCGTCTGCGGTTTAAAGCTCGACCCCCAAAAGAAATTACTCCAATGGCTGGCTCAACTGTTCATCTGCCGTGTGTGGTCGAGAGTGACTTGAAAACTACAATCAGTTGGACGAAGCATGGCAGGTCGTCCTTACCTGCAGGGTCCAATGTTCTACAGAATGGAACACTGGTAATAAACAGCATCAAGAAATCACACGAAGGATCTTACACCTGTAGAGCAGCTAATGCTCTGACAACAGTAGAAAGCAAAGTAAAAGTTATCAATCCACGGGATATAACTTCTTGTTCTGTGATTCGAAAATATGTCAGTACTACAAGTGGAAATTACGTCATTGATCCCGACGGTGGGGGTCCTCGTGCACCTTTTACAGTTTACTGTGATATGAGTGACAAGAATGGAGTTGGCGTGACAGTTATCAGTCACGACAGCGAAAGTAGAACACATGTGAAGGGATATGAAAGCCCGGGCAGTTACTCACGTGATATTCATTACACCGGAGCGAGTCTTTCTCAGCTGGCGAGTCTCACCAGAGTCTCATCACACTGCGAACAGTTTATCAGTTATGAGTGCCGTTATTCACAGTTCTTCAGAGGTAGTTTTGGATGGTGGGTGTCACGGGATTCGATCAAAATGAATTACTGGGGAGGAGCGTCACCCGGCAGTGGTACGTGCGCATGCGGGATGACCAGCTCATGTCCATACCCTGCTAATATGTGTAATTGTGACAAGGAAGACGGCATACTGCGTGAGGATAGCGGTCTCCTTACTGACAAGACACATCTTCCGGTTAAACAGCTGAGGTTTGGTGATACAGGCCATCCTAACGAGGAAGGATATCATACGCTCGGAAAACTTAAGTGTTATGGCATACAGTAATGTTAGTCACAAATGATCTCATATGGACAGGTATCACGCAGAAGACATGATTTGAACATTCATCAGCTCTTAACTAACAGTTTATCCAAGATGAAAAAGTGCAGTTACGTGAAGACTAGAGTAACTCTTTTCATAATGAATGAAACATAGCATGACAGTAGTTGGCCTGCTGTTTATTCCATCCTAATATCTGATGAAGTAAATTCTAATATGACTTCGTTGTTGACGTCTTAGTGGTATCAACATGCGTAGAAAACTTTTTTTGAATCCTAAACGCTTTACAAATCAACTGATCGCTTCCACGCGGTAAATGTCAAATCAATGGCTCTACTTATGCGCCGATCATTTCGAAGCTTCGACATTCCCCCCTGGGCAACCCACGGGCATGTGGCTGTCGTCTATGTCCGGGGGTGGGGTATTGGAACCTTGCCTGGGTGGGTGGGGAATTTTAACCAGAAGTCTTAAGTCTTACCAGCGGTACACGGGTGCTGCATCTTTTAATATGAAGGTGTTAAAAGTAAAGAGTTCTCCTTCGCGAGCAGATGGCTCGGAAAAATCAAATTGGTCTACAAGGTCTTGGATAGTCAAACCAATTGTTGGTCAATGAGTATAGAGGGTCTATGCAGCTGATCTTACCTTTTATAGAAAAACCAATCATGAAATCCGGTGCTTGGACAGGGCATTTGAACACAGTTTTCGCCTACTGGGGCAGGAATTTGAGCGAACCAATCTTCTAAATTTCAAATGCTCGGAGTCTTTCCCAGCGGGGATACTGAAGCTTTGAACTGATCGACGCATTAGATACACGTTAAATTTCAACAACTTTAAAAGGCTTTCGTAGTTATTTCTCAGGCACCATACCATGACGGGATTACTCATTCGCAAGGATATAAACAATTTATTGACAACCGGATGTTAACGCAAAGATTGTTAGCTTGTTTTAGTAAGAATAAATGATACCGTAGTAAAACCGGGAGTTAAAACTTTTCTGTCGATTTTAAACGTTTGCTCCTTAGGATTATTTGGCAAATGACATGAACTGCGGTAAGCAACGTTTCCAATTTGGGGCGAGTTTTTTGATTTGGGGAAAGTTCTTATGTTATAAGGCAATACTGCAAAATCATATTTGACCGAACTGGTATATGAAGCACTTATGAATCCCTTTTTCGCTTTTTTGATCACAATCGTCAAATACAATGTAGGTTTTTAAACATTTCTAAGTTTTACTCATGTTGGGAATTAATTGTCTGCATTGGTTTGCCCGTGGTTTGAAAAGGCTATTCAAGTAGTCAGTGGAGGGTTTGAGACGTGTATCAGCGGAAGAAGAAGATCATCTTGCTAAGACAGCGCCGAGGAATTGTAACAAATGGGCCTGGTTTGGATAAAGAAATCTGGAGACGTCATCATCTTTCGACGCGTAAAATATTACAGCACTAAAGGAAGTCAATGTAAGCGACTTTGTTTCCTCAGTGGTTATGTTATACAAGTGTAAAAATATCGGTGAGCTCAATTTCCTACGACAGTTTAACTCTACCTGAGCCTAAGAGAACCCTTTGCAAGAAACTGATCTAGTGAAGTAAAAACTTCCCTCTAGATCTGCTTGATTCCAACACATTTTTGTGAAGTTTGTAAAGATGAAAGAAACAGAGTAAACAGAGAAACGAAAAGAGAGAAGACAGACATTAGACCGCCTGTTCTTCGGCCCGTATAATGTTAATGATATAATGTAACAAATGATGTATTGATTAGGACAGAAAGTAATGCTCATAAACGGAAATTTAAAGCTAAGAGGAATCTCATCTGGAGAATTTTTTTTATTCTTTACGGATAGGGAGCTTTAAATCTTCCCGGTTCTAAGAGGATAGGTTTGACCTCTTTAAAAATAACCATATACTTCTCATAATACTCAAACACGAACTTTCTGTGATAAATGACATAGAGCTAGGATATTGTCGCTTTCAGGCATGGAAGAGAAAACGTTAAATCTCGGGCTCTCCAGTTCTTTGAAAATAGGGTTGACGTCGATAAGGATGTTCTAAAGAACTACCCGTTTTACTCAAACATGACCTTTCTGCAAACAATAAAATACCGTCTATCTGCACATTGTAGCACCAGGAAATTGGTGTTATTACGCGTGAAACAGAGAAGTTTAAAGCCCTCATACGATTGAGTTGACCTCAATTAAAGTTAAAAATGAACTTCCCGTTTCATACAAACGCGAATTTTCTCCTACCGATGAATGTATCCGCTTTCTATTTACGTATGTCTCTATAAGTCTTAAATATTGAAAACATATCAATTACCGTCGCATTCCACCTCTCCCGGCAGCTAAACTTCACTACAGCCAAGCAGAACTGCATTAAGGAGGCTTATCAGGTGAAGTGAAAAACATCCCACTGGTTATGTCTGATATCCAAACTAGTTTTGTGAACACTGTGAAGATGAAAGAAACAGAAAAAGAGCAGAAGCAGACGAACAGAAGACAAACATTGAACCGTTTGTGTTCCGGGTCAGGCCTCTTGTTGTCGGTTTTCTGTTGTGTCGCGCTAATTCATCAGGAGCTCAGAATACAAGAAAATCATCAAATGATTTTAAACTCAGCAAAAAGATGTGCAAAGATGGAGACAGAAGTCCTTCGAAAAGTACAGCAGAATATTGGAGGATGGCACAGTTTGAAACCTGAGAGCACAATGCGGCCGGCGACCAAAGGTAACTTGGTGTTAGTTGATACTGCAAACATAAATTAGTTAATTGTTAAAGAGGCTTCAACACGATCAACATGATGACGCCTACTCTCACAAGCTCATTTGCAAAATCAATCATAGGCTTGTGTAATTTAAGTTTACAAATAGGAGATAATAGACCACGCTTTAGTAGAATGCTTAGACCTTCGACATGATTGAAAACGCACGTTATCTCTATTTCACTCTTCATTGAATCATTGAATCATTGGAACAAGCAAGCCTCAGGAGACCAAAGTAAGATCACTGAACACTTTTCATATCATCGACTTTATCATTATCATCATAACCACGAAATCTACGAAATCTACGAAATCTCATCATCTTTATCTATTGTTTTTTTAGAAACTAATAGAACCGTGGATATTATATCTTGATATTGTCAAAGATGCGTTTGAATGACTATGGTTTACCTTGTTTGAAATCTACACTTGGTTTTTGTTTTATTGAGATGATACTACGGCAGATTAATTAAAACCTCATCAGTGCACTGGCGATTACGTGTGTGCCGCTTTAAAAATAGCAAATCTAAACAAAGATATAAATTAATAAAAATTAATGAATAAATAAGTTAATGTGAGAAAATTTCAGTTTTATTTATTTCTTTACCAGAAAATGAAATAAGACTTTAAGTCTTATTTCAGTGCCCAGGAAAAGTAAACGCAGCACGATAAAAACCCTTGTTCTACGCTCCTTCCAATTTTAGAAAACACGAAAGGCGCACTTTTAGTGACAACTTGACCAGTAAGGAACCCCTATCTCGCTAATTATGTTTCGTGAACTTGCAATTTCATACACTTTAACATAGGTCTTTAGAAGTGACAATTTCTTACAGGATACATTTGTTGTGCATAAACCTTTTGAGAAGTAAGCAGGGCCGAGCCTTTCCTTGAAAGGGAAAAAGATTGGATTCGACGAGAGTTTCCAGCGGAGTGAGAACCTCGAGTTCAATACAGCTGTAGACTCAAGTCCATCATTTTCTCTTAATAGAACTTATTGATACAAGACGTATGCTGTTTAATGATAAATTTCCTCATTTTCTTGAATTTATCCCATTTAGGAATTAGTTTTCCTTCCATCGCGTTCTATACCGCAGCCATGGGTTTATCTCCTGATCAAAATGATGCTTGTAGGATGGTAAAAAGTTTTGGTATCTGTAATGCTGATGCAAAGTTAGTTATGTAACTTCATCGGCGAGTCTTTGATTTTCAGATGGAGAGAACGCCAACCCAAGCCGACGAAAACGCTCTGCTCTAAACGTTTCACAACAGGATTCAAACCTAACATCCGCTAAAGTACAACTGCTTATCAAAAAAGAACTTAGTCTACTGCAAAACCAATTCTTTGCCAAGGATCACACACTCTGCCGCCCAGGACCAAAAGGTAACAGGGGTCGTCGAGGCAAAGCGGGAACTCGGGGAAAACCGGGTCCCCCAGGGAAACCAGGCCCAAACGGACCTCCTGGCAAACATGGACCGATAGGGGCTCAGGGGCCGAAAGGAATAAAAGGGGACATCGGGAAACCGGGGAGCCCTGGCTCCGTGGGGCTTACAGGCCCGTCGGGTGTGAAAGGCGCTAAAGGTGAGCCGGGCCAGTCCCTCTCAGCCCCATCTCTGTTAGAGCGTCCCGTTGGAATGACAGTCAATGAAAGTCAGACAGCCATGTTCAAATGTACTGCGGATGGTAATCCAAAGCCAAAAGTCACGTGGTCTAAGCTGAACTCAACGCTCCCTTTTGGACGTCACGTAGTGGAATCCAGAGGCCAACTGATTGTGAGGGACATTAGACGTGGTGACGAAGGAGTTTATTTATGCAGAGCTGAAAGCTTTTTGGGACAAGTGAACGCCTCGGCAAAGTTATATGTTTTTTGTAAGTAATTTTTTTTCTTAAGCAAATACAGAACGATTTCCCAAATGCAGGAAGTATTTGTGCATTGATGATTATGCATGAGCTATCTAATTAATTCTCATAACTTTCATAACCATACGTTGCCTACGCATATGGATAAGTATTTCTGGTTTTGCAGCAACTATTTATTGTTTTTCCTTCTTTAATCTTGTCAATTAAAGCCAACTGATTGATCTCTATGAAAATTCAGGAGATAACTTTCATTGTCTTTACAACTTATAGTTCTTTCTCTTAAAATGTTTACAGTCGCTCCTGAGATCATTCTATCATCTAACGAAGTGTTAGCTGTAGGAAAACAAGATGTTTCTATCGCCTGTAGTGCTTCTGGTCAGCCTCACCCCATTGTCACGTGGTCTAAGGCGTTTGGAACTTTGCCAATGGACAGAACCAAAGCGATTGATGGAACACTAACAATTTATAATGTGACAAAAAAAGACAGAGGAACGTACATCTGTAGGGCGGTGAATATTCTGGGATCAGCAGCGGACATAGTTCAACTCGTGATATTTTCTCGTCCGCGGTTTAAAGCTCGACCCCCGAAAGAAATGACTCCAATGGCTGGCTCAACTGTTCATCTGCCGTGCGTGGTCGAGAGTGACTTGAAAACAACAATCAGTTGGACGAAGCATGGCAGGTCGTCCTTACCTGCAGGGTCCAATGTTCTACAGAATGGAACTCTGGTAATGAACAGCATAAAGAAATCACACGAAGGATCTTACACTTGTAGAGCTGCTAATGCTTTGACAGCAATAGAAACCAAAGTCAAAATCAGCTTTCCGATTAAAGCAACGTCTTGTTCTGTGATAAGGAAAAACCTCAACAATGCAAGCGGAAATTACGTCATTGACCCAGATGACGAGGGACCTCTTGCACCATTTACAGTTTATTGTGATATGAGTGACAAGGATGGGGTTGGCGTGACAGTCATCAGTCACGACACTGAAAGAAGAACACGCGTGAAAGATGCAAACAATTACGTAAGGGATATTCATTACACCGGAGCAAGTCTGTCTCAATTGGCAAGTCTCACTAAAGTCTCCTCAAACTGTGAACAGTTTATCCAGTATGAGTGTCATCATTCTATGATGACAAACGTTGGCTGGTGGGTGTCACGTGACTCCACTAAGATGAATTATTGGGGCGGAGCACTACCTGGCAGTGGTAAGTGCGCATGCGGAATGACCAACTCATGCGCAAACTCTCGTCTTCGTTGTAACTGTGACATGAACGACAGTGTGTGGCGTGAAGACAGTGGTATTCTCACGGATAAGAATCACCTACCGGTTAGACAAATGAGGTTTGGGGATACAGGCGGTTCTATCGAGGAAGGATATCACACACTGGGAAAACTAAAGTGTTACGGAATCGCTTAAAAAGTCAATATGCTGACTTTCAACAGCATCAGATATATATAACTCAGGAGAGCTCCTCATTAAGACATTTGCCTCTAATACTATTTTACTTAAAGCTAGCTATAAGGACTGAAACGGAAGACTTAAGGGCGAGTTAACGAACAAAACAGCGGTAGAATTAACGCGAAATTCAACTCTTGCCAATTGCCCAGCCTCTTGCAGTTTGAATAATTGATAGAATTTCTCTCATTATTGTATTATATGTCGAGATAAAGAGTAGATGCATTACGTCCTCAACTTGAGTTGAGAACATATTCTCATGAAAAATTGCAGAACTTAACAAAGCGATTAATGGGCTTGATGGTTTTTAAATCCATACGTGGCCTTGCTTCAGAATTAGTAAATCGATCTGACATTTCCCCATAGGCTTTCTGGGATTCTTTAAGTAAAAATAGCTATTCTAATGCCTTGAACCAATTATCCTCGTGAAATGTGTCGCTATAGCAGTGTTGGAATAGTCTCCAAAAAAATGTTATGCAAGCAGAATCTTTAGATAAAATGTGTTCATAGTTAAAAGAATGTCATCCGTAGAGAACAGATATATCATTAGCAAGACATTACAACAATATAATGTAAATCTATACCTGATTGTTACATACTGGCATATCATCCCAAGCTGGGTATTTTAAGGAGTGTAAGAGTTTTCCAGTGTGTTTTCGTCAGACTGTATTGGTCAAGTGTTCATGGATTGGAATTAGAAGCCACTCTTTGAATTAAAACATTTTATTTTTCTCTGAAATTATGACGGTTACAATTAATTGGTAACAGGCCATGGTAGTGTCCTCCAATTTGGTCAGTAATCATACTCGTAATTGTCAAATCAAACTCCCGCGTTGCGATCGTTCGATTTTGCTAATCACTCATATGATTACAGACCGAATAAGACTCCGCACATTCCTAATAACATTACTCATCGGACGCGAAAAGCAAGGGGAGAAACGAATCTGCTGCTACTCATTTAAATCAAAATAAAACCTTTTTAACTTGAGACCCAAAGAGAGTCACAAGGACCAGATTTCAGCTGTTTCACACGAGTTCTTAGTGTCCAGAAATTGTTTCCGAGAAAAACTTGTTCTCTAAGTTTCTTAGTAATTTACAGAGCTTCAATTAAACACTTTAGGGTTGGAAGAATTCTCGAAATTTATGAACCCTAAGTAGGCGGTGGTTTGCATCAACTTTTCAGAAGAAGCTATTTTCACACGGAAATAGTGTTCTATTGATTGAAAACTAGTGTTTGTAATCACGTGGGGTTTTCTAAAGTTTTAGATCTATTTCACGGGTATTTAAGGAGACGCAGCAATTGCAGAGGTCTCGCGGAGTTGTGATATTGCTAAAGATCTAGAGAAGGGGACAAGTTGAACAACACCCAATTCATCTTAGTGGAGTCACGTGACACCCACCAGCCAACGTTTGTCATCATAGAATGATGACACTCATACTGGATAAACTGTTCACAGTTTGAGGAGACTTTAATGAGACTTGCCAATTGAGACAGACTTGCTCCGGTGTAATGAATATCCCTTACCTAATTGTTTGTACCTCTCACGCGTGTTCTTCTTTCAGTGTCGTGACTGATGACTGTCACGCCAACCCCATTTTTGTCACTCATGTCACAATAAACTGTAAATGGTGCCAGTCCTTCTGCGCCATCTGGATCAATGAATAATTGATAGAATTTCCCTCATCGTTGAATGATCTGTATAGATAAAGAGTAGGTGCGTTACGTCCTCAACTTGAGTGGAGCCTTGAGTAGAACATATTCGCATGAAAAATCACAGAACTTAACAAAACAATCAAAGGGCTTAATGGTTTACAAATCCCCACACGGCTTTGCTTCTGAATTAGTAAATCGATCTGATATTTTCCCATAGACTTTCTGGGGTTCTTTAAATAAACTGGCTATTCTGATACCCCGAACCAATTATCTTCGTAAAATGTGTCGCTATAGCAGCGTCGGAATAGTCTCCACAAAAATGTTATGCAAGCAGAATCTTTAGGTAAAATTTACTCGCAATTTAAAGAATGTCATTCGTAGAGACCAGATATGTCATTAGCAAGACATTACAACCAAATGATATAAATCTATACCTGATTATTACATACTAGATGAACACAGGAGTTTTTCATAGTTGATGAACTGTGTTGTTTTCCACTAATAATCTTATTGAGATGTAATCGGACTGTTGCATCAGCCAATCCTTTTGAGTACACTGAGATGAATCCAACAATCACATAGTTGATTACAGCAACCCGAGCAATGGCATATCATCCCAAGCTGGGTATTTTAAGGAGTGTAAGAGTTTTCCAGTGTGTTTTCGTCAGACTGTATTGGTCAAGTGTTCATGGATTGGAATTAGAAGCCACTCTTTGAATTAAAACATTTTATTTTTCTCTGAAATTATGACGGTTACAATTAATTGGTAACAGCCCATGATAGTGCCGTCCAATTTGTATAGGTAATCACATGAGGCCAAGTACTATTAAGGATTAATTGCACGAGAGTTTTCAAAATTTTCCAAAATTGCCCGAGTCGCGAAGCGACGAGGGCAATTTGGAAAATTTTGAAAACTCAAGTGCAATTAATCCTTAATAGTACGAGGTCTCATGGTATTACTTGTTTATCAATAAAGGGCAAAATTTATACGAAGGAAAATCACGCGCGCAGTCTATTTTTATCTGGGAAGCAACGGATTAGCAATGCAACGGACTAGCCAATCATTAACAGGTAATCATGCCCTCTCTTGATTACTAAAAATGCCCTCGATTAAGAAAAAAATGCCCTCTCTCTCAACCAATCAGCGCTCAGTAATTTTGCCCTTTATTGATAAGGTCAGTAATCATACTCGTAATTATCAAATCAACTCCCGCTTCGCGGTCGTCCGATTTTGCTAATCACTCGTATGATTACAGACCGAATAAGACTCCGCACATTCCTAATAACATTATTTATCGGACGCGAAAAGCAAGGGGAGAAAAGAATCCGTTGCTATTCATCTAAACAAAATATAAACTTTTAACTTGAAAGCCAAAGAGAAGTCGCAGGGACCAGATTTCCGCTGTTTCACACGAGTTCTTAGTGTCCAGAAATTGTTTCCGAGAAGAACTTGTTCCCTGGGTTTCTTGGTAATTTATAGAGCTTCAATTAAATACTTCAGGGTTGGAAGAATTCTCGAAATTTATGAACCCTAAGTAGGCGGTGGTTTGCGTCAACTTTTCAGAAGAAGCTATTTTCACACGGAAATAGTGTTCTATTGATTGAAAACTAGTGTTTGTAATCACGTGGGGTTTTCTAAAGTTTTAGATCTATTTCACAGGTATTTTAACGAGACGCAGCAATTGCAGAGGTCTCGCGGAGTTGTGATATTGCTAAAGATCTAGAGAAGGGGACAAGTTGGACAACACCCAGACGCATCTTATACACAAAACTTTATTATCATTATTTTGAAAGTTCTTGGCATGGCTTGATATCAAAGCAACTTCATAACCGCTATAATATGAAAAACGTGTCCTCAGCCACAAAATTTATACACTAAACAGACATTTGTAGAGAACGGCAAGGAAAGTGCATCGAATGTATGCGTAAACATTATTGTGAAATGAATGATATCTACAAGTTGAAGCACTACACCGGGTCCAAAAAATAAACACTCCTTTCTACAAATGAAACGGAAATTTAACTCAGTTTAATTTCACGGAGTGAGGCCCTTCAGGTAGAAGGTCCAAGTAACATTCCCAGCACCACCTGCGCTCCTCGGACACGTGACCATGAGTCTGCCCATGCGCGGAGCCTTGGAACCTCCTTGGTTTCCCTCGAAACCAACGATAATATTATGGGTCTTCTTAGCACGGACGCTCTCGCTCGCCTTCACATTAAAACACGGACTATCCAGACAGAAGGTAAATTGAGTAGTGTGTGAAAACACATTCTTAAACGGAATTGAGGTTGTTGCACCCGCTTTGATCGAGTACGGACCCTGGGGTTTTGGAGGACTGCAGTGACCAAACAGAGGGAACACGTATTCTCCTCCTACTGGAGAGAAAACGGTCAGAGTAGCGCGAGTATCACCCAGACGGGATGGTTCATAGGTCACTTCCACACCGACCTCTGTGCCTCCACTTGACGCTGAGGCTGCCGTGATATTCTTTTCAACATGGAAATCAGTGTTGTCCACCTTAAGAGAGAGTAAACTCGATTAGTGAAAAACTACAGAAAATCATACAACTCTTCCCACAATTGATTCCTCTAAGTATCAAATTTAAGAGCTACACCGAAAAAGGATTTTGATCCCACTTAGCCACGCGCAAAATTGCCTTCAACGAGAGGGAACTGCAAAATACTCTTGAGATCAAAAAGAAAAGACAAACAGCTGAGCGGGATGAATCAACCAAAAAGGAACTTGGATATTGATGATGGAAAAGATTAGCACGACAGACATTCTCAAAATGTGGAGACCTAATAATTCCTAACCAGGTGTCACCCCTACCCCCCTCCCCTTTCACTAGTCGTGCTATTGTTTCACTACAACTCTACCCTTGATATCATTATTATCTGTGGCTCAAAACTCCATGACAAACTGTGTAACTCAATTCCAGTGCTTTTATTCTGGTCTTAGCTCAAAACCATTAAAACAGCAAGCAACAAAGGTGGAAGAAATGTTACTACCTTGCAGCTGTACTCGACTTTAGACTTGGCAAAGTTTACAAATCGACAGGTCTGACTTTGACTGGTACCCAGGCCTGCACGGAAATGAACAGGAGCCTCAGTTCCGGCAGGTGTTGCGGTTAGGTTGAGGTCATACTGATACACGCCTAACTCTGAACTGCTGAAGGAGAGTCGGCCTGTTAACTCACCGGCCTTCAGCGGGAGGTACTCAAACATACACGAGCCCTAAAGTGAACAGACGGAAAGAAACTAAAGATAAACTCGATCACTGCTTAAGCTTGTTGTACAGGTTTTTAAATACGGACTACCTCTAATTTTGTCCACAACACCATGCATTTTTACACACCAGTTTGCAAATGAAGACTGGTATATTAGAACTAATGAGTTGAAGACGATTTTTTCCGGCCCTTATCCCTAAAATTGAAAAAAAAAAATGAAAGTAACATGGTGCTAATTAAAGTTACGTAAATGATTTTAATTCTTCGTCAAACATGAAAGACTGTCCTGAGGTAAAAAAAAAAAAACTTTTATAATCGGGGAGACATGAAAAATAAAACTCAAAACAAAAACCCACAAGTACGTTCACGATAATAGTTTTGAAAAGTACAAAAGTCACTCTTCGAAAGGTTACTAGAGTTAATGTAGCACCATATCTGAAATTGAAGTACAACAAGCTGTTATAATCACAAGAAACGTAGACCATAAAGTATCTTAAAACAAGGCATGCACTAACCTCAGATAAAGGAGGAACGGTGAAACTTGGCGGCAGCTGGATGTCAGCCACAGAGCACTGAGAATTGAATGTCACAGGGGTACTGAGGGGATTGTGTAACGTCACCACATGTGACGTGCTCTTACGTATGGGCGTGGACAAGTCAATGGTAGCCATTACACCAGGGGGCACTGCCTTGAAAGTCACATAATAAAACAGATATTCTCCGCCCTGTTCATTCCTGAATATCACCTGCAAGTTGAAGATCCGTAGATTAACAACAGAATCAGAGAAAAGCAACGACGGCAAAATTCGAGTAACCGCAGACATTCTATTATTGGGATAAATATTTTACCGGCCAGTCTCTCGCTCTATTTACTTATAGTAAATAACGGTTATCATTATAGCAACTGAAAAACTCGTCTCCTTGATTATTAGAGTATTTCCTTACTTTTAAAAAGTCTTTGTTCACCTCACTGCAGTTAGGTGCACTATTACATTGCAAAGAAAAGGTAAAGTATGAAGAAAAACTGATACTCTAGCTGGAAGCGTTAATTTGTTGCATCCATGTTTGTGAAAACTTTTCAATGAAAAAAATTAGAAGCAAATACCATGACCTTTTACCTCATACTAATGCCGCACTTTCTACTAGATGCCCCAAAACAGTTAAAAAAGTCCACGGGTTTGAAGCTTTAAAATTTAGTTGTAAAAAGTGACTCTAAAATTTCTTACCTTGGCACTGAACGTTCCCTCTTTGTGAGCAAAGAAGTTCAATCTGTATTCTCGTTTGGAGAGACCCGGGACATCGATGTAGTCCAGTCCCTTTAGCGTAGTAGAGCTGTCTGGTCTGTCAGGTTTCAGCATCTCTATTATCACGCGGAATCTAACGTAACAATAAATGCAATGGTGCTGAATTAAAATCCCACAGAACGTGAGGCATAGGTGCCGCAAAAAGCTACAACACAACTACAAATACTATTAATCCCAATAGTTTTCTCAGTACCAATTCTTTATGAAGAATGGATCAAAACAATTTCATGACAATAAAAAGAATTTCCCTTAAAAAAGGAAAATGGAATTGAAGGGAGTTTCAACGACGCCAAGGCTGTCATCATATTCAATACTTGTAGGTCAGATTTTGAGGGTTGGTTATAGTGTGAAATGGGCGTGAAAGCTTTGTCATGTTTGATTACCATACAGTGTAACGTACTGCTAGAGTTAAAATGGGTAGATAAAAATTGTAAATGATTGAAATTTCAAGTTGTGTTTCTTGTTATTGATGAAGAGCTTTTAAAAGTTTAGGGAGCTAATTAAACTCGTTACAACTGGAGTTGCGCTCAGTGAAAAATTCTATCAAAACAATTTCACTTCAACCGCTGATTTCTGTATCTAGCACACCTTTAGAGAGTCACTAAACCTTTAAAATTACGAATTCTTTAGCTTTATCAAACGGTTCACGAAAGAGAAACCGTTTCACGAACCTCTGAGGTCTTCGCAGCCAGTTGGTGACAGTGAGCATTTCAGTGTAGGACGTTTTACAAGGTACCTCTCTCTGTATGTTGTTAACCGGCTTAGGACCCTCTGCATTACCAGTCACATTATATAGGAGACCATTGCCATCCGGGAGAGCGAAAAAAACAGAGCCCTGAAACAGAAATAAGCAACCCTTGAATACTTGAATCACGTTACTCGATGAGATTTAAAAAAGATGCAACTTAAAGATAATCCAGCCAGGAGTTTTCTTCAGAAACACGAAAAAGTTCGGATTCTACGGAGCTTTTGATAAGCATAGGTTCTGCCAGGAGCCCATGACTTGGGTTCCTGGTTCTACCGTAAATCCAAGAGTTGTTTCTCACCCCTAGAGTGCGTCACATCACGACGCATTTTAGGCTTACAAAGATTAGGCATTTTAATGCCAAATCCTTGTTTTAAAAATCTTTGTTTTTTAAGGCCAAATCTTTGTTTTAAAAAATCAGTAAGGAAGATTGATTTTGATGGAATGGGTCAAATCCTCTAAATATCGACAAATTACAGTATTAGATAATGCATAACACTCGGTATCGTCCAAGAGTGAACAGGCTGAATGACTCGGGGAGTGATGTAGAAAAAACCATATTTTAACCTGTAATTAACAATTAAAAAGCTCTCTCTTCCTAAAATTCAGAAATTACAATCAATGCCACACAGCGCCGACAATGTAACGCAGAGCACTGCGATACGATGAAATAAAATGATAACGGAACTACTCATACCAAGTGTTTCTTTCCTTCCTGAGTCATAGTAAGTGGTCTGTAGGTTAACTCATAGTTTTTACTCTGTTGTGGCTCCACAGTAATGGTGTCAGGACCAGACCAGTATTCACCGTCAATCACAGGCCGCAGCATCCATAACTGGTTTGTCCGGTTATGTATGACAAGATTACGCGTGTCACGAGTGCGAACATGGGTCGCAAAGTGAAGCATCTAATAGGAAAGAGTGCAAGTTAACACAACGTTAACAATAGTAAGGGAAAGCTTTGGTCGTATGTTAGTTTCTTTATGTGTTTGAGAAAGTTGGATTATACGACACAAGGTAGTAGAAGCCCTTTTGGGCATGGTTTCATTAAGTCCCCTCCTCAGATTACGTGTGAATTCGCTGAAGACAAGGTTTAAAAGTCCTATAGTCCCAATCCATGTCTACCCATTTATCGTTGTAGGTGACAAAGGCAACACATTCTTCTTGTACATATTTTAAAGAACCTGAGTTTTGGTCAGGCCTGGCATCCCTAACCTACACTATCATCCAGCGCTCCACAAATTAAGCTAACCAGGTGTCCTTTAGGTACCTAGCAAAAGATTTTAAAACGCAAGCCTTGGGTTTTCTTCTTATTCCTCAGAGCGATAGTAAAAGTAGTTTCTCTTTCATAGTAAGCTGGGGTATTTTACCTCCTTTAGGGGTGTCTGTGGGATACAGCTTCCCGTCAAAACAAGCTTGAGCGCTTTACCACCTTCAATGGCACAACGCAAACTCTGTTGAGAAAAACACACACGACGGTCGGGTATCACAGAAGTGCAAAATTATTGGTTTCTAAAAAAATGTATTGAGCTGAGTCGGCGAATTGATGAAATAATTAGTTGATATCTAGTTTGTGAGTGAGCTACAAAATTTTGAAGGTAAATGGACTGCTGAGCAGACCTTGAAAGGCTTACATATCACATGATCACTGCTCATGGTTTTATCAGTTAGATCATAAGTGTTATCATGGTGATTTAACACTGTTCTACTCAAATAAACAAATAAATGCGTATTTTTCATGCTCATAATTATCTGAAAGTTCGCGAATGGATGTGCTTCATACCTCGTATCTTATATCATGATTCACCACAGTGGGATGAAACACGATCTCGAAGGACACTTCCATTCCGGGTGAAATGTAACCTTTAACTGGTGAGATAGAGAAATCAGGTTGAAACTTTTCTACATTCCAAGTAAAGGCTGCTCCGATGTCTCCTGTGTTGTGCATGATCAGCTTCCTCGTGCTGCGACTGCCGAGAACTACAGCGCCAAACGGCACCGAGTCGCTGTCCAACGTGATCTCTATTCCTTGACAAGAGCCTGTTACCACAAAGATGGGCTGGGACATGCCGGCACACTCCAACATCACCTGCAGCGTGAAGAATAAATGGATATTTACTTGAAAAATCCAATGTTCTTGAACGACGCATCGACCAATATCTTAATATCATTCTTAAGCACCAGTAGATATTCACTGTTTTCAACGGAGATGTGTTGAATTATATTCTTATCTTATGAAGCGTTTCAGTGCAAGGACAAAGGAAAATTCAAGCGGTGTTTGACTATTTAAAGACAGAAATAGATGAAACATATGATGCAGAAAGATCATTATTAATTCTGACGGATATAGTATGCTACATGAAGCAAGAAACGAAATGTGCTTTTGATCGACGCGGAATAAAGAAATAACCACAAGCCGCCGTTGACGGAAAATAAACAGTCTACAGGCACATAACACAACGTAACAGAATAGCATCTTTGTCGAAAAGTCAAAAAAACTATTGAGCACTTAATTTACCTCTTCAGTAAACTGTGGTATGCGTGTTTTCGGTTTGAAAGTCAGGTCCACGCCACACGTGCCGCCATTGGCCCTTAGAGTGATTTCCGTAGAGGGGCTAATAGTGAGAATGTTTGCTTGTTGAAGCGCCACTACAGCTGGTGTGATGGCTAGGGTGAACGTGATTGGTGCAGGGCTGCGGTTCACTAACTTTACACTCCGCTGATTTGTTTGGCCGACACGCAAGGCGCCAAAGTTTACCTTTCTGTCTGAAGGATTAGCGACCTCTACCTGCGAGTAATTACAAATAAGAACTGTCACGGTTCCAGCACTCTAGCCAAAATTTTTAAATTTCGTTATTTACAATTTATTTTTTTACTGTCTCCATCCTTCGCAAGTTTTGTTCTTCCCTAGCTTATCAACGCCTTTTTTGTCTTTTCCTACGTTAAAGAACCAATATTTTGTTTTCTTATTCTTTCTCGATTTTAAAGTAGTTTGGCAAGAGACAAAATATCAATTCAAAAGTCGTTGGCAAGAGACAAAATATCAATTCAAAAGTCGTTGTGTAGTTCCTCGAGAGCCCTTTTCGTTGCTTCTTGTTTACAGTCTGGTATTACTCTTAAACTAGTTCGGTTCAAAGTTCTAAGGCGTAGCAAATGTGTAGTTAGTGCCGGACAACAAGCTGTTCTGCGACCCTAGCAAGTAGTTAGAGCTTGTCTGCGGGCTTGGTAGACAAACGGTAGGAAGCAAATCCCCTGATCAACGTAAAAAAAATAACAAATAAATTGGTGTATCAACTGATTCTGGCGTATCCCTGATGCCGTGAGAAGATTTTTTACAGACCAAATTTGCAACAAACCTATTTCAGGTAACACGCTATATTCTTTACAGAGACAAAAAGGCAATGCTGAGCACTATATCGAGTAAAACAAATTACCTTCATGTCGGTTCCCTCGCCAAATATCTCGACATTCATGGTGGACAGACCGTTGATCTCAAACGGGATGACCTCATGATATCTCCTGGCTTCCCGGGGATAAAACACAATATCTACCTGCATGGCTTGGTTTGGTATCAGGACTCCAGGTAGACAGGCGACCTCAAGGTGGGCAGTATTCTCGTATTGACACTCAATACTGAAAAATGTAGTAAGGTGTTACGGACATGAATTACGTGGTTCGAGTTAAATCGTATTTTCCAAGAACAGTCAGATACCATGTTCGCAAACATTCTTTGGATGAACACTGTGTAAAATCTGCAGCGTTTGTTTATTATCAAGTGGGATGTTTCTACAGCTTCTTCGAATTAGAAAGAGTGAACTGAAGGGAATCAGAATCCCTCCCATATTCTTAAATAAAATGGGGCTTCCAGACAGTTTACCCACTGTTGTCAATCACTTTCACGAAAATAGTGAAATTAAAACCTGGTAAAAGGTAGACAGAAAAAGCAACAAACTCTAATTCAAGATCATTTGCGCAACTATTCCTGAAGTTAATCTGCTAAGTTGATTCTTGTGAAGTCACACTGGACTCAAAGGCAAATGTGAAATGTAACAATAGTTGTGAAACAGATCAACACATTACCTGATATCTTTTGTATCTTCGTTCTTAATGATCAACGTAGTCCGTTTCCGAGGCATACCAGCACGGTACAGGAAACACGGACCAAAGTCATGCCTCACAAAAGAGAAGTTGAGTCCAGGCTGTATACCCGTCCCTGTTAGATTTATGGTGAACGTTGGGCCATTGGTGATCTACAGACAAGCACACAAAGAAAAGTTATCTGCATGTAAGAATGCAGTTAAGAGAAGCTGTATATAGTTCAGAGATGAAACTTTAACTCCCACAGTTGAAACACAAATTTCTATGAAGCACTATAAATTCAATTCAACACAAAGTCAAATCAGAACAATTTTCACATTTTTGTCGTAAAGTGATTCGATATCACTTATCCAGAAAGATTGCCTGATGCATTCGGCAAAGCCATAGCTTAGTTCAAAGGTAAACTCGAAACAGCAATGTCTCCAGCAAGGAGCAAACCTACATTCACAACATGCCTTTCTACAAACTGCCAAAAGTGAATCACCAATACCTTTAACAATAGATCGCATCCTGTCAGTGAAAGTCTCCCAGGTGGACAGAAAGCTAACTGACATCTCTTACGAGTATTACATGGCACCGTTCCACTTTCAGGAGTGACTGATACAAGCTTCTCCCCATCGAGAACCCTGAGGCCCTTAAGCTTAGTCCGGTTATGGATCTCCCACGAAAAGTCAAAATTAAATTTCCCTGAGTTGATGACAAACAACTGTCGGGTGGCTTTTTCGTTGATTTCAACCTTAAACGAGAGTAAAAAAGAACAAATTCATTTTATCATTAGCTACCGACTTCTTTAAGGAGCCAGCTGATGGTTTGTGCAACCTACAAAGGTAAATCGTTACTAGCAATCTGTTCAAACCATCATCAGCCACCAAATCAATACTTATACCCTCGAGTCTCCTTTAAATTGATGGTAGTCATATATTAATATAGCGAGAGAGTAGCGCCACTTAAGATCCGTTAAAAGGATGGTGTAAGATTCATATTGTACTGATAAGTGCAATGAAGTTAATTCCATTGCTATAACCAGCTCTTATATTCTAACAAGGTTTGAAATGTTTTGACCTGATGATATAACAGTAAAAAAGAGAGCGAACGAAAAGGAGAAAGACAACAAAAGAGTGCATCGACCAGTGTAATCACCTTCAAACGATCAACGAAGCACTTGGCGTAGTTATTTCACCCCGAAATTTCCCACTTGTATCCTCAACTCAAATAATCAGCTCTTTCTATTGATATGAATAATAAGTCGAAGGCTATTCCGGCTTCAAAAGCAAATAGATATTTAACTTTTCGCTTTAAAATATATTTTGCCAGTTATGTTTTTCTTTACAAAACTAACCATTCCTAAGTTGATTCTGTTTGTTCCTTTAGATGTAAGCTCCACTTTGTTTCCCTGTGAATCTTCGCAAACTAGCTGCGCATTCATGGCATACCCCTCTGCCTTCACATTCAAGGTTAGAGGAGATGTTTTCTTTTTCACATGACACAGAACATTGAAGTTTACTTCCTTCTGTTCAGTTGCTGTAAAGGAGATTTCGATTGGTAGCCTGAAATAATATGCAACAGCAGTGAATGTTTGAGGTGTAAACACAACTGTTTGTATACTACACATTGTCAATAGCCAATCATAAGACATTTTGATCCTTTGACCCCCCATAGTACTTAATTTCTTCTTACAATATCACCCCTGGATAAGTTAAATTTACGAGAATACAGGAAATGATCATAAACTTAAGAAGCTTCAGATTGATAAACAAATTTTCCTTGTCAGGCGGAGTATACATATCAATGTTAAGGTACAAAGTGTTAAACCGCAAACCAGTGTGAGAAGAACGGATTCAAGCCAAGTCAAAGCGCACACACTTTTTTTCGGGCATTACTTCTTTAAACTCTTACACTGTCCTTTGCATGCGAGGATAACTGCGTCACTCAGTCACCGGTTAGGGCAAATATGATTTACTCCATGCACTATTTGTAATCTAATTCATTAAGATGAGAAGACATTTCATACCTGGCCTTGGGTAGGACTGTTCCAGACATGGGCTCCACAGACAGACTAGACGCATATCCTTCTGTGTGACAAGACGATTCGCTGAATGAAAAAGTGAATGGGATGTTCTCCTCGTTCACTAACTGTACAGTTTCTTTTGCCGGGTGACCTGAAACAGCAAAGCATGATACAAAAATTTACTTTAACGTAAATAGACTCCAGCTTGTTGCAACGACACAACAATGTAATACGAGTCAAGAATTTTTCTTTTTCTCGTTCCTTACCCAATAAAGTTTTTGTACTTTCCGTGGTTCAATTTCATCTCGTCATATAATTTACACTATTCTTTCACAGAGATTCCAAGTTCAAGTCTCCATAAACTCAAAATTGTTCGGAGATGGTCACGATATTTCACTAATAGTACAGTTGTAAGCGATGATATCATAGATGTGATCAATTACAGCCACGAGATGAGTCACAAGTTGTTCATGTTGTAAAACTTCGTGCAAATTTTTCTAGCTCGTCAACTGCAATCTGGTTTAATCTTCTTCGCCCATCGCCATTATTGTATCCTCTGAGTTTATTATGGCCTCCTTCATGTTTTCCAACCTTACTGTGCTAATATCTTCTAATCTCTTTCTCTCTGAACATATTTAAACACTTCGCAAAATGACAAAAAAATCACAATCATGAGAAACGCCATACTCACCAAGCAGCATTTCCCTGAAGTTTATGTGAGACCTGTCAAATGACAGCGCGGGCTCAAATGTATGCCCCACCATAACAAATGGAATGGAGAAGCTGTACTCAGGCACAAAGAACCGCCAAAATGATTCAACCAGGTCCAGCGAGTCTGATACGTACTCAAACACCATCTCGTACTTCTTCCCACTCAGTATGGTCCCCTCGGGAGTCAGGCACCGGAAATTGACCGTTTCTGGGGGCGCGCCATCCAGTGTGTCCTCACTGGTCCACACAAAACTGTAGCTTGTGTTGGATGGGTTTATGACGCTAAAACGTCTATGGGAACATATCAATTATTAGTAGACACACACCAACTGATCCTGACTGTGTTTTACACGCATTTCGCAGATAGTTTTGACCAAGTTTCCTCTTTCGGCTTCCGAACATAATAACATGGGATTTGACCAATTTTAGGCCGTAAAATTTGGATTCAAGTAACTGGAATTGGGATTTTGACACGTACTTGAATCAATATAATTGAGAATTGGGCAAACACTAAATTTGACTATGAGGACAGATTTAAATTTAAGCATTAAAGAATTGAATTTTTAACCCCTCCAAGGTTTGAAAACAAGTCCAGAAAAGGTCTCATGTTTGGAAGTTCTATTCTTAAATCTAAATTTTTTATCATCAGGCTTTAAAGTGCGATAACATATTGAAGGAAATATTAGTTAGTTTGTTATATTTTTTTACTTTGTCGCAGGTTAATGAAAATTTCAATGGTAACTTACTTTATGTTTTTAACTTTGACTCCGCACGACTTGAACTCGATAACTTTCGTGGTGGGATCTAAGGTAGATCCGGGGGGAGCCCCACCAGGACCTCTTAACTCGGGGTTTCTTCTCCCCCCGGAAACATAATCTGACTCCTCCAATTCAAAGTGACAATAAGGAAGAAGGCTCCTTCCACGAACGGGAATGGAGAAGCCGCCTGTGTCTGGCGGGAGATTGTTGGCACTGCAGATGAAAATATTAAAGAGAAACTTGTTATTACATTGAGTTACTCTGACGTCATACGTGGGTTAAGTTTTTCGCTGATTCTAATGTCCCGTCCCCCCATTACATCAAACAAAAATTTGGCATGCGTGCCAACAAACAAGTTCTTAAAATAAATAGCATTGCGGAGAGGAACAAATATTCACAGATCATATTACCATTTAAACGAATTTGCATGTTTTCGTTGATGCGAGTTTGCATGTTACTTTTTCTTTTTTCAAAAACGTTGGGATGTTTTTTTTTCCTTAAGAGAGTTTTCTTGCTTGTTCGTTTATTTTTTGATGGGTCTGTGTGCTACATCATCGCACCACAGTATTACCTGAAGGTCACCAGAGCATCATACTCGGACACATCTAACGGTGAGAACTTCACAACAAAGCTACCCTTCTTCCCTGCAGGGATGCTTCCACTTTCTGGCTCAATCACAAAAGGGAACACATCGCTTCCTCCTTCGCTCACTACACTGCCTGCCTCGTAGGCAAGAGCCAGGGCGCTTGACGGCCGCCCACCCATAGAGGACCCAGGTCTTTGAGTGGTTGGAGGTGCACGTCTAGGAGGGTGCACTGATGAGCCCCCTGTTGAAGTGGAGGGGCGAACGGTTCGCTGACCGGTGGATTGTCCAGCGGAGCTTTCGGGTCTCTCGGGTCCTACCTCGGGCGGCTCGGCTAGGCTGACAGTCTTTGGTTTTTCCACTGGCTGAAAATGCCACTTGTAATCGAGCTGCACATCACCTTTGTTTGAGACTGTAAAACTGGAGAAGATATTTTTTCTTTACCTTTACAGCAAGTTTTTTTACAAGTGGAAAAGCTTGTTCTTAGTTAGGTATCAAAGAAATGAATTACTAACTTCACATCTAGAACACTTCACCTTGAACGGTACGAAAACACACCCAATAGAATCTAAAGATTGTGTCTGAGAAACATTACAAGGAAGGTGTGTTTCACGGAGATGATCTACAAATACCTCACAGCTCACCTGTACACACGAGACTGAAACATCAGTGTATCTTTGAAGTGTATGTTCTCGACTTTGCAGCGGTATTTAGCAAAGTCACACACGGCAGTAAGCAACAGTTCCACGTCTTTGGTGCTGTTTTCTAGCGCTGTATATGGAGGCTCAGCTTCAACTTCAATGACTTTCTTCTTAGAAGGCCGGGGGGACTTCCTCACGCCAGTGGAAGGGTCTTCACCAGGTGCCACGTCTATCCACTTTACAGTGCGCATGCGATCGTCCCAGTCCACCGCCTAAAGAAAAGGAAATTAAGTAAGCAACTCAAACGCACTCTGTTACATTGATGAACATCCAAACAACAAATTGTCGGGGAAAAATCAAATATTAAGTCAATTCCACATCCCTTTGCTTTTTTTCGGTATGGTTTAGACTGGTAATAAGTTAAAAATAAAAATAAAATTAAACTCGAAGATCATGAAGATAGTCAAGTCATCAAATCTATTGAGTGTCACTGCCAGAAAAACTGAGGCTTAAAGCTGCCACTTACAAAATGGTTTGTTCATCATAAAACATCTTAAAACTAGCATAAACACCATCATCTTTCGCTCTCTTTTATTCTTAATTTTGTTCCGTCGAAGACAAAGCCACGAATCTTTCCACAAAATTAAATGAGATCACCGAAATTTGTGACGAATTCCACCTTCTACAAAGAGCCTAAAATGACATTTAGATAATTTACACGTTTTACCATACAGTCCATTTTTTCTATTTTAAGACATACTTTATCCTGCGCCTCTCCTAGCTTGATCTTAGTGACTTTACAAGGAATGTTTGTCGCTGAATATGTCTTTGGCTCGTTAGAACAGAAGGTTACTGTGACATCCTTTGCACAGTTTGGCTGTAAGTGTCCTGTGCACGGAGAAAATGTCACCTCAGGCGGCGGGGACCACGTGAAGCGCACTGGGTCGGAGGAAGAATGGTTTGTCAGTGTGAATGACAGCTGTTTGGACACACCCACGGCACAATCCCCAAATTTAACGTGGTTTTCTCGTGATGCTACGAATAATACAAATGAAAGAAGGAAACGTAACTAAAAGGATAATAGTACCTTTTGTAGGCCGTATCTATGCAACACGTGTCATAAAAAGTTCAGTTACGTCAACAACAAAGATAATACTAGTGATGACCAGCGTTTGATGAATGTTTAAGGTCTGCGACATGAATTTAAGGTCTGCGACATGAATTTAAGGTTAATCACACGTTTTAAGAGCGTTGTTTCTTCTGAAACCACAAAGTAAGAAGCGAATCAAGTTTTACAACTAAAAACGAAAAGCTATCAGCTCATTTCCCAATAATACCTGGAGTGTCGTCGTCGATCTCCGTCTCAGCTGCCAGTTCCTCAGTCTGAACAAAGGACCGTATATTATCTATGGTCACTTCATCTTCATAACCTTCTCCAATTAGTTGAACTGTACTTTCTTCATAAGGATTATCCATTACTGACAGCCTAATCTCGCCCAGCGAACGCCCCACCAGGGAGGGGTTGAACTCGATCGCAAAATCTGCCGTCTTACCCATGGGGACCACCACAGACAAGGTGTGAACTCGCGACTTCGGATCTACGTCGTCTTCACCGTCGTCAAGTGGCTCCATACCTTTGGTACCTTCCACACATGAAATATTGTACACACCTTCGGGGTCTTTCAAATCGATATTCGCTCGGGCCATCAATGTGCCTTCGTTCTTTAGCGAGAGCGAGAGCACTTGAGTACGTCCCAGTAAAAGGCGTCGGAACAAAAGGACTGGAGCACCTTTCTTGTTTCGAGCAGTGGGTCGAACCACGGTGATTCTAGGAAGGTTTCCTTCACCCTGGATATCGAACGTTAGGTTGCGGTACTTTGACATAGCGCTAGGCATCCCATCTACGGCTGCTTCAAGAGTAGCGTTGTAGGTTTGCATGGACGGAGGACTGAAGGTCACAGTCGCGTACACATAGCTGTGAGCTGGGATCGAGGCACGCTGGGGTTCAATCTCATAGACGTCGTGCCAACGAGCAGATGGTTTCATGGACTGCGGTTTCACGGAGAGAACCAAGTCGCATGGCACCTGAAGTGTTGAGAAAATAAAGATCACACCGCTCGTCATTAAAAGTTAAGGAACTTAATTCTCCTAAAAAAGGATGTTCAAAAACGACCTTAAAGCTATCGCTTGAAGCGAGAATTAACTTGGACTCATGTTATGGCTTGAGTAGGGGAGGGTTTCAGGCAAATGAGATGTGCATGCCAAGATTTCAAAACTATTAAACAAAAAAAGTTTTGAAATGTTGCAAGAAATAACAATAATCGAAGCATAGTAGCATTAAAGACCTTCTCAAAAACAAAAATATTAACGACGACCAAAGGTAAACAACACTCAAACTCGGAAAGACATACGTTACCAACTAAGATTGATTTCTCTTTTTGTATCTGATTGGTAAGGAAAGTGGTCTCACTTTCCTAGAGTAATCAAAAAGCACAATGAGGTAAAACCACTGCAAACCACGATCACTTTCCACGTACCTTGTTCTGATTACCAATTCTAAACCTCGCTTTGGCTTTTCGTCCAACAATAGTGTTGTAAAATATAAACTTGTTCTCGTCCTCTCCATACACTCCAGAGCCACTCGCGAGGTCGTGCGTCAGGTACTGGAATAAATTCAATTGTTTGACGATTAAGTGTTCTTCGAATATAGAGCCAACTGTGTCGGGGGCGATTGTGGTGATCCCGGGAATGCATGCTTCTCCAATCAGTTTATAAGGTATTCCCTGTGGTTGGTCGGACGGCGGGCGGTCTGAGATGTCAATGGCAATGTCCTGAAATAAAAAAAAGACAAACCGTTGGGGGAAATAAACTTTGTGAGAATATGAAATCGATTCTACAAGAAGCTGTAAAGGCAAATTCCTGTCCCCGTGCAAAACATTTTGCTCAACTAGCAGCCGTTGGCTTGACGTTCAAGTGAGTGCAGAAAGTTATCGACAAACTGACGCACAATCAAGTGCTTACGTCACAATTGACTTCGTTTAAAATCCGTCGCGCTCGCGCAAAACAAATGACGTAATGGAGACATCTCAAGGCACTAAGCGCGCGTGGGGAAAAATCTTACTAACCTCTTCTGAGAAGCCTGGGTTTTCAGCGATCATATCCACCGTTACTTGCACAGAACTACCGGCCTGCACGCTCCCGACAGCTGGGTAGACTGTAAACATTCCAAGCTGAAGGCGAATGTTTGGTGCCCCTGTGGTCAACTCGGCTCTGTGGAAAAAAAAAGAGAAAACAGCATTTATTTCAACACTGCACGGACAGGGATTGTAAACTGAAAAGTGTAATGCAGAAAACAGTAGAAGGTCACAGATGCTCAACTGGTAGAATGAATACATACAGTTTATCAAACGACTTCCTTATGCAATTTGGTTCCGAGTGCTCATTCATATCAAATAACAATGAAATTACTTGGCTTCTTTTGAATAATTTACAGTATATCTCAACATCCTGCAATCGATTTAATATTTTTGTGCAGGTTACGGTTAAACGACGTGTTGTCAGCCAATGAGCATGCTGAAATTCTTGCTTGTGTACTGTCATATAAGTAATCTTACATACCCTCGTACTGAATCTGCTCTCTTTGGTTTAGACGGTTTGTCTTGTTGAGATCTTCCCGAACTCGACCCATCACGTGATTTGGCCCTTTTCGCGGGTGGCCCCAGTTTCTGGCGTCCTTGTGCCACCGTGTTGATCATCTTTAGGACTGAGTACCGGAATTCAAACTCTCCCTTGTTCTCGATAGTGAACACTCGGGTTTTCTTAGTGTTGATTAGCATGGCTCCAAAGTTAATGTCACTGACCGGCGATACGGCGTACTTGCTATAGACAGAGCGCACGCTAAGTTTTATGGGAATGCTGGCGATCACCTCGCCACCTTCGCCAAGGTGAGGCTCTACGATCTGAAAGAACCAATGAAGATATGGATAGAAAAGTCACGTGAATTATATCAATCTGACAGATAAAGGGAGGCGATTGGAATTGAATGGTGAGTTTTTGAAATGTTTTAAAATTTTCTTTAAGAATAAAATAAGCGAAATCATACAAGGTTTTGTTATAATTTCGAATCAAGTGAATACCAAACCGCTGTGTGATCTCGCTAAATTTTATTATTACAAGTGAGATGTTTATTGAAAAGAAGCTAACGAAAATATTGAGTTTCAAATCATATAAGTGAACAAAACAAAAACAAACGAAAAAAGAAAATTGCTTTTAGTAAAGACACAACCGCCCAAAGCTCCGTTTCCCCCATTTCTAGGCTAAACTAATAACGCAAAACTAAAATATAATGCCATTTCTCTCAAGAACTCTTTTTAGCTTTAGTTTTTGTTTTGATTGTTTGACTTTTTAAAAGAACGATAACTGTGCTTGGTATTATAACTACTGGGGAGGCAGGAGTAATTCATTAAAGACGGGGGCATAAGAAGGTCCAATCCATGAAATATCTACAATATCGTTCAACGATAAGCGAAAACATTGTTTACCTGGCATTTGAGTACAGGCTGGTCTTTAATAGTAATCTCGCTCTTGGATCTGAAGATGACCTGTACTTGAGTGGGTCGATCGGTAGGTAGTAGGGGACCCTTGTTGGGTATCACTGTAAACAGCTGTGCTACGTCCGCTGGCGAACCTTCTGTTGGCTCATACGCGAAATTGAAGTTGATTTCAAACTTGCCTTTGTTCTTTAGAGAACAAGTCTGCTTTGTTTCATCCAAAACTTTGAGAACGCCAAAGTCAAGACCGCCGTCTGCACCTGAAAAGACAACGTAAAGCAAAATTTTTTTGAGAACGAATATGAAATGAAGGTCACAAGGCGAAGACATTCCAGTAAATACAATTTCTTTAATGTTTTCTTTTCCCGACCGTTACGCTTAGCCCTTTAACCCCTAAGAGTGAATAGCATCTAGTTTCTCTTGACAATATCCCCCCTGAGTAACACATTAAGGTTACGAGAATAAAGGAAATGATCACCAAAAGAAAAAATATTATTGATTGTTGAATAAATTCTCCTTGTCAGCTCCTTGGGAAATGTATGGAGAACAGTATGAAGAATATAAATACTGATGTTTGGGTGTAAAGGGTTAAGACAGTCCTCGGTTGAAAATTTTGACACTTCTTAAAATGAAATATTCACAGGTATTCCTTTGGGTTTCGTTTGGTGACAGTCTATCGTCATTATTACTTTACTGCCCATATGAAAACACAGGTAAACGTTTCCCCATACATGTCCTTGTCAACCTACGTACCTTTAGGGAAACTCATATCTAGAGCAACATCATAAGACTCTGCATGAACTTGAATGTTTTCTGCCTGTACCAGGCCCATGATCTGATCTACATCAGAAACCTTTGAAATACAAAACATTTTAGTTCATAAAAATGCACCTAAAATCACAGTAACTACAGCTACAGCGAAGAACTGGCCTACCGACTGCAAGCAGGGACTGGCTTTGATGGAAGCTGGTACTGAGCGTGATTGACAGGTGATTCTTGTGGAGAGTAAGTATGTGGAGAGAGTTACTGTTGTTTTTCGTGAGCACTAGAATGCGTAAGTAATAGAATAAACGGTGATAAACTAGTTTTTTCTGTTATGGAGATATTTTTAACGGGAGCATTTCCAAAAGCTTAACGTCCCATCCAGGTGGAGGGGCATACTCCTAGTCACCTCGAGCCATAGAGTCCGGGATAAGCTCGAGCTCGACTGGCCATTTGACTCGAGAGCAGACCTCTACTTTTACCTCATTCAAGTCAAGTGTATCTTCGTTTATCAACATCAAATGAAATCATCACACTTCTTCGGATTTATCTAAAATATTATCGAATTGAAGACTTACAGTTACGCGTGCCAAAGGCTCACTTCCTGAAAGTTTTCAATTTGTAATTAGAATGTTACGTACCTCCAGCCTCACAATCTTTTTGACGTTGGTTGGCCGAACAGCTCTGAAGTGCATCTGAAGAGCAAACTCTGATTTAGCATCGATCACGCCATGTTCAGTAGTCAACGAAAAGTCATCACCCAGATTGTCCATCCCATTCACTCGCCAAGCCACAGGTAGCAGAGTGCTGTTACGAAGGAAGATCGTTTTTGTGTCTTTCCTGAAAATAGAACAACGAAAAAAGAGTTATTAAGCATGTTTTCATCGCTGTATGCGGAGGTCCTAAAGAGCGCGCGGAGGATAGGTGAGTGAGTAATTCAGTTTGTTTTAGTCTGACTAATTCTCATATTCATCTTTGAGCAAGGAGAGGAGCACTCAGACAATGGGGTCAAAACCCTCAAACACAACAAAGCAGGGCACAAATTCTAAACGCTAGTTCCAAAAACTACAAAATAAAATTTGGGAATTCGTGCCTCCCTTTCAACCACGTTTTGCTAAAATAATCGCAAAAAGCATTTCAACAACTGCATGAGTATTATGTGAAGTAATTCTGTAATTCTTAACAACTCAGTTAATAAGGGCAACCCAACAATGGTCACAGCACAGACTCACAAACCGAGGACTATTTCGCCTTTGAAATTGCACCGACTCGTTCAGCAACCAATACTTTAAATCGATTTGACTTTGCTAAAATATGTTGCTCCATAGAGTAAAAGAAAAGGTGGGCAAACATGTACTACACTGTGAAGCGCCATCATTTTTTACACAGACCTGTGTAGTAGAACTCTATCAAACTGCAGCTGTCTCCGATCCAACTCCAGCTCAGGCCGGACACCATGACAGGAAATCTTAAACACAACCGGCTCAGGATTCTCTCGAATACAGCACACCACAGCATCTTCGAAGAAGCCTGGTGTCTTAGGATATGCCCACAGAGTGAGGTCCTGCAACAGCAACAGAAGTTCTCACTATTTACAGATATCGAACACTGACTTGTAGCAGTAAGTGATCACGCACTGTTGAGTGAACTCTCTTCGCACAGACATTACCAAGGTTTGAAAGTTGGGTTAGCACCACATTAACCTTGAATTTGGTACAATTATTGGCTAAAAGGACCGGTTTTTTGTTTATCATTGTGCCGCCCACTATTGCCTATCGTGACAGGTCTTTAAAATGCCTGCGTCTGTAAGATGCACAATAAGAAACTTTTGTAATTCCTCAAAAGCTCTTCACTGAGAACATTTATGTGGAGAACTTTGTGTGATTGCATGACTTGCTACGTTACAGCTTTTAAGAATTTGTGACTTTTATCTCCGTTTCGTAACTAAGTTAATAATTATCTTGGATTTCTCGACTTTCGAATCAATTGAATAAAGTCTTTGTTTGGACGGGGGTTTTCTCGGGCATCGCTGTGACAAGGTTAGGAGGTTTTTACGCCACAGTAAATCTCTTGTTGATTCAACTTGCGAATTTTCAGTGTCTCTTGGAGACAGGACCTAATATTCCCCGCATTTATGAGTGTACTTCCTTTTAAGTGAGCCTTAGAAGAATTCAAGGACAAAAATGGCAAAGCCTAGTTTCCTTCCTCTGCAAAAATCAGGATCTATATCCAAGGAGTCTTGACCTAATCCCTTTTTCCTTTTCTATAGGAAATTATTTCATGCCCTTATAAATGGATGGGTTACCCTACCTGACTCTCACCCGGCTTCAACTTCATGTTGGGTGGATCAATAATGAAGGTAACCGCTGTGCTATCCTGCTGAAAACAGAAGTTGACATCTGCTTCCAGTGGAGAGGTGTTGCAGATCACGATCGTTTCCATATTCTCTCGATACTTGCCTTCCTTGTACCGGTCTCGAGTCTTTCCTGTCAAAAAAGGCAATACATGAAGCTTATTTGCAGATAAATGGCTTTAAAAGCAAGAAGCCACCATTAATGGAATTTAACGTCAATTCTTCAAGTAGAATCTCGGCTGTAGAGTGATTCCATTTAAATGGGCAACGTCAAGGTTAGAACATTAGCACGTATAAAGAGACATTCCAGAATTCTAGAAGACAAGACGCTTCAAGATGTGATTAAAGTACCAAAAGGAATTATTTGACTCAATTTATTTTTACCACAACCTATGAAAAAGGCAAAAGCAATCAGACTTACCACAAAGCAACGGGCCAAACTCAAAAGTCTCACTGCTTAGAACGTATTTCTTATGCACGATCTCTTCCGGTTTGCGGTACTTCCGGCGGTGAGGGAACACCACACGCGGCTCGCGACTGATGGCGGGAAAAGCGCAGACGCCGCGGCAAAACAGCTGATAACGACGGCGCGTCCCCATGATCTCAAAGTTCAATGTCTGGTCAAACTGACCCAGCTCCTCGGACCGAAAACGAATGCGCAACCTCACTGTATCATTGGCAGGAATGACCCAGCGGTGGCTGACGAGTTGAGGGGTGCTGGGCACCGCAGCAGTTTCACTGTAAGAGGAAGAAACAGAAAGTCGGGTTAGAAATTCATTACTTAAGTATTAAAGCAAATTGGTACCAGCATAGTCAACAAGCTACGCTTTAAAAAAATAGTTTGCTACAAAGCTAACCTCTTGTCCTCTTCTGCAGGGGTGATACTGGGGGGAGGTGAGGGAGCCCCGTGTGCTGCTTTTCCCTTCCGGGCGGAACTTCCTCTCTCCTTTCTGGACTTTGTACCTCCCTCTCTATCATCCTTGTCTTTACGGCCCTTTCTTCCATGTTCCTAACGTTAAAGGAGCGAACAGCATTGTGAACAAATCAGTGTTAGATGATGGAAATAAAAGCTAATGAACACTGATACGTAAATTTGTAATTGACCGAGGCAGGAAGCAAGATGGCGGGTTATGAGCCATTTTTTTTGCGTTTCTATGAACCGGAACCTTTTCTAAATGAATGTGAAACGGCAATCCTGTATTTTTAAGTTAGACGTTTTCGCAAAGTTTTATCACACCACTGAAAAACTCACTGGGAGCAATTTGCCAAAGGAAAACAAATGCAATTTTGCTTCATCTTAGTCATTTTTTCAAAGAGAGTTAAACAGACAATTCGTACTCGAATCCACTTTATCTGCTTTGCGATCTAATTTATGGATCATGGGCTATAAGTAATAATAACAACAACAAAAAAACAACAATATTTTATTTAAGCACACCCCTTCGAGGAGCGCTAGGCTCGTTTGAACGTGTACGTGAAAAGATCAATAAATATTAAATAACAGTAAACATAATAACAATAATAACAACAGTAATTATAGCAATCAAAGTGAAATGATAATAATAGTAACAACAACAACAACAACAATAATAATAATAATAATAATAATAATAATAATAATAATAATAATAATAACGCACTAACCGGTGGTTTCTCAGGTGTTTTCTCCACTTCTGGTTCAGCTTCTTTCGTCTTATCCTCCTGAGGGGCATTAGGATCATCTGGCCCCGACGCCACGAACACATAATGAGAAGGGGGATCTAATCCCAGGGGTGGACGTCTCCGTACAGGATACGGCACTACAGCAAAAGTGGCCGGGGGTGGGATGGGAGGACCATGGGGTCCTAGACCCAGACCGTCCATTACCTAAAATGGGTACAGTCACATGATCACTGAGGAGGAAACAAAAACCAATAGAAGTACCTATTTACTCTAAATGTTCCCTTTTTCTACTTTTTTTCTTTCCGACTAGGATACGATTGCGTAGACTTCTCGTTTCCCTATTGTGCACTCCCGTCGAAGACAAAAATGAAGAAGAATGGGCCATTATTGCAGGTTAAATGTTTGGTTGCGTGACTCAATACGAAATTTTTTCGTATTTAGTTGAAGAATTGGCTTTCTGATAACTTCACTAAACTTGAAAAACCAGTTAAACCAAACGCGCCGGTGAACGCAAAGGTAGTGTTGCTGTGACCCATAGAAACGCGAGAAATAGACATTTTGAATATAGCACAACGTACGATCTATTGTGAACAGAGGAGCAAAGGTGACAGAGCGTGATTAAAGCGACAGCAAAACTTTTGCAAGTTCCACTGTGTGCATAAGTGTGCGAACAAACACCAAGTAATCTTAACTAATCCTTATTGGGATACCTCTTCAACCGTTGGCAAAATTCCTTTCGCTAGTGTCTGTTCAGCCTGTGACTCTGTTGGGTTTCCTGTGTCCACAATAAGCTGTGGTACACCCACCCCGTCCTTTTTACCGCCATCTTCGTCATCATCATGATCACCGCTGACCGCTGACATTGGAGAGTCAGAAATCTGACGGCAAAGCGACATGTAGAAGTCAAGATTAAGACAGATCTGTTTTAGATGAAAAGGCCTTGCGCGAAAATATGCTGGGAACAGCAGCATTGAGTTGGTAAAATGAAACTCTCAATAGTTTTCTTACTTGACGAAAAAAAAAGAAAATCAGCTGGCTTACCGTTGGATCCATCAAGATTACAACATGTGTCAGACGATTAAAAGTAAACCATCTTCCCTCTAAACGACTTTCTTTAGCAAGCTCATGGTATTCCAACATTCATACACAAACAGAGCAGCACGAAATTTGACAAAACGTACATTTTCCATGCGATTTAAGAAAAGATAGTTAGTTAGTTGGTTCGCAGTTTTACCAGAAACCCAACCGCGTAATCATCACTCGGCAGTTCTTTCCTCAACAGTTTTATCCAAAATGTACCGTGAAATTCCAAATGATTTTTTTTACGTTGTATTGAGTCTGGGAGAGTTTTCCCTTCTATTTACCCTTTGACTCCCATGAGTGACCAAGAAAGAATTTCTCCTTACGATATCAATATAACGTCAGCCAGACAAGTGATGAGAATAAAGAAAAACATCAATCAGGGGATTATCAGTTGATCTTATACCAAATTCTCCAAACTAACACCATAAGAATTTTATCGCAGATAGTAGGAAGAATTACCAATGAGATCTTGAGAGTGAAATGTTAAGGACTAAGATTCAGATCACCTAGCTTGTATATATCACACACCTCCTTAGCTTTTTCTTTTTCTCTCTCCTTCTCTCGTTCTCTAAGTTCTTTCTCTTTCTTGTCTCGACCTCGCCTGGTCGATCCAGGCGCCGGAAGAAAGTCCTCAAAGTTCTCAGACTTGGGAGTGTCTGCACGCGCCACAGTGCCCGTAGATCGATCCCAGTTTTGCAGCAAGCCATCAATGTCTCGGAAACTGGTCTCGAATGCATTAAATCTACGACATCGTCAAAAAAAAGTTTAGTGTGCTGGTAGTTTGTTCTTTTTTCAATGACACCCTATCACACTTAAAGAGAGAAAATCATTGTTTGACATTCCAACAATATCGGCTGCAAACCCCTCTACAATCGTAATGAAGATCGCTGTTTGTCGAGGGCCAAGGTAAAAATCTCCAATCAACATGAACTGAAAAATTAAATTTTTTCCCAAAAGAACGAATCATGAAGAATTAATGTCCTGACCCAAAATATTCAATAAACTCTACACCGGTAAACGATCTCAACTCGCGACTACGAAGTATGTGCTGCGATTCTTTTTAAAAATCAGAGGGTATACCTCGTAAGATGTTCTACACCTAACTTTAAGAGCTTTTAATGTTTATCCGTCTTACATTTTAAAATACTTTATTCAGGAAACAGATAACAAGAACTGGCCCAATTTTCAGGTTACGTGCGTGATCTTGATGTGACCTCAAATTCTCAATTCTCAATTCTAAATTTAACTTACAAGGAAAAGATCAGCGAAAGGCGAAAATCTTTAGTCAAATCGTGGAAGTTAAAAGGTCAAGTCAAAATCATCTTCAAGTCAGCCTTACTTTTCAGTGAAGAGAATAAAGTATGATGTAATTTGGAACGCGGTTGTGGGGACTAAATGGTAGAATCGTTAAATTGCCGTTGAACGCTCTCTACAAAAACAGTTAGAGTAAGTCTTATTAGTACCTAACGCCACCTACTTTTTAGTAAGCTCCTTCTCCCTCTCCTCTTCCTCAGTCGGTGGTTTAGATTCCTCAACTTGCGGGATCAACGGAGGGTTCATGATGGCCGATGACTGGCGATGTTTCTGTACTTTGGCGATACTTAGTCGCTTCTTGTCGTCGGTAACATCACTGCTGTCGGAACGCTCGGAAATCACCGACGGGGCGCCCGTGCGCGTGTCGAAGGGCTGTGCTTGTGTAGACAGACCAGTGGTGCGATTAGGTGTTAGCTTATCACTGCTTTTCTCAGGTTTCTTTTCCTTTCCATCGTGACCTTTCTTAGCTCCAGCACCTCCTGCTTGTTGAGCTCCTCGGCGTTTACCTTTTTGATTACCACTGCAAGAAAGATGCAGCAAAAACAAAATATTAGAATAATAGAGAGCTTTTCTATTGAGGGTCGTAAAACCACAATTACTAAACTGATCACAAATGCTTGTTTTGACAAAAGCCACACTGCACGTCAGGCAAAACATTTAACAATATTAGCATTAGTGTTACCTTTATTTGACGCTTAAATCTCTCTTCTTATTTACAAAGAAATGAGTAGCAACTAATGGGGAGAATTACTCATCAGATCTCAGGAGGTACCGGGCCAAGCTATCAGATTTGTCTTCCATGTTAAAGAAAACAGTTTAGGAATCACTAACCGCTCCTCCTCGAGTCTTTTTTCCTCCATCAAAGCTTGCAGTTCTCTTTCTTTCTTCTCCCTCTCCTGTCTTTCTAGCTCTCGTTTTCTTCTCTCTTTCTTTTGCTCCAAGTGTTTCCTATCAACCTCAGCTTTCTCTTCTTCCGTTAGAGCATCATATTCGTCTTCAGACATCTCCTCCAATCGCCGCTTCTCTTCTTCCTCCTTTTGTTTTTCAAGCTTGGCTGAAGAAAGCAAAATCAAATGTGAAATTTAAACCTCATTTACACTGGTGACTTTCCCTTAACGATCTTCTATTCCCCTTGTATATGATACCTAAGCCATCCGTCGGATAAAATACTGTTTCATCCTTACTATAAAAAGTTGAACAAACATAGTTTCCTCAAAAGTGCATGTATAGCAACCAGTAGATCCACTGTCGCAGCATTTGACGTGCATATTGTTCGAAAAACTTGCCAAAGAGTAAAACACCGCTACGCGATTATGAAAATAGAAGGATGTAACAACAAACGGACGGAGGCCCAATGAGGATAAATAATATTTAATAATATTTAACTGATTTGGCTTGAAAGCAATGTCTAAAGTGCACGTTGATGACTTCAAACGAAGCTGCAGTCTAAACACAGCATAGCCTAACTTTGCCAAGCCATACTTCTCAACGAAACTTATTTCATTTTGTTGTTTATTATAGATTCACTTACCTTGCTCTTCTTTCTTCTTTTCTTCCACAGCTTTTAGCTTGGCCTGATCCAACATCAGTGTCACAAAGAAGATATATTTGCGGTTATTGAAAGCACGGAGAATAGCATTTGCTGTACCCATCATGTTTGGACTGAACAGCGACTCCAAGCCATCCACTACGATTCCTTTCTGACAGTCACTCAACTAAAAACAATGAATGTCTTTTTTAAAGAGCTTTATTCGCCAACGAGCTGCCTTTGAAATAGTTGGTAAAGGGCTCAGCAGAACATTCTAATACTCTGAAAGATTGCATCTGACGGAGATGGTAACGTGTCTTAAGGTCTAAATTTCGTACACATAAAGAAGTTGTTAACCTTGATAATAATAATAATGATCGCCTTCTTGTTCACTTTCCCTCTTTATCTAACTTGGAATCTTCATTGTTATGCACTAAGATCAATTGGATGTCATGTGAGTAAGAGAGCGAGCTTGAGTGTTGTGCGATTATTTGTAATTTCGAGACATGGATAAATAGATAAATAGATAAACTTGCAATAGTTAAAAAGTTGTTCTCGAACTCGCACACTAACCTCCTGACGCCATTTTTCCAACTGTCTAATTAGATATCAAAACAGTGTTTATCCTCTCAAACCAACCTGAAATCGCTCCGCCAGCAGTTCGACAAGAAGATCCTCAGGAAGCAAGCAGCTGTAAAGTCCGTCTTCACCAGCGACGCTAGCACTGACACTCAGCTTCCGGCCTAGAGGTGCAGCCTGGGGTGGAGTCCCTGGGGGCGATTGCTGAAGCTGAGGAATATTCTTCCCAACACCTCCTCCACGGGGGCCACCAGCTATGGTGGAAGTCTTACGATCCTTCCCAAGAAACGATTGGGCTCCGGTGACAGAGCCAGCAGTGGAAACCGAGGGACCAGTGGCCGCACCCAGGGCAGCTACTGCCTCTACACTCAGTGCCACCGTGGGTTGGTTCAGTTGTAATTCAGCAGTCTGTTCCGCTTCCTTAGCCGCTCGAGCAGCTGATGCACACAACTCTTTGGCTCTTTGAGCTGCAAGAGCGGGCAAAATATCATAATCAAGAGAGATAAGTAGCGGAGTGAGTCATCCCGCGCGAACTTAAGCCGGTTTCTCAAGGAACAAGCCACTAGAGGCATTAAAACTCTCCTTGGTGTAAGTGCATAACAGGTACCCTGGCCCAGGATTTCATCACGTTCCCCCGTTTTATTTTAGTACTCATATCTTGGAAAGAGAGAAGCACTTTGTGAGTTAACTGCCTGGCACAAGGACAAGATAGATCTCCATATGTTGAAGGTGTTTCGTTTGCGATCGTCCGCGATATTTGGAAAATAAGAATGTCCATCGATATATCAATGTTTATATTCAAAACATTTTAAAAAAAGAACCATGTTAGAAACCTATTTAACAGCAGTGTAGGTAGTCCTTACTTGCCCGCGAACCTTTCGTCGATCTTAAGACTCATTTTGTTGCCATTTTCTTCACTTTATCCCGGATAAGCAAAATCCTGCACAAGCCCATCATAACTCACCTGCAGAGGTGTTTCCATTTGATATAGCCTCTATAACCACTGCATCTACTGTCAGTAGGGCTGCTCCATAAGTCTTAGCCAGTGACACCGCCGTGGCTGTCTTTCCAGAGAGAGGTGCTCCGTGCACCACTAAAGCAATTCCTCGTCTGTTACGGGCTGCCCTACCCTCTGCTGTCAAGTCGATGCCAAGGTAGCGAGCGATGGAAGCGGACACGGGTGTGATTTCCAGTTCGCCAACACCGAGGCTACTGCTGTCTATAAAGACGTAAACAAATAGATAAGCGATAAGCGTTTTAACACTAAGCGAGGAGAGGTCTTCTACTAACACACCTTAAGATTCATATTTCAGTAATCCTATTGCTCACTCCCTTACCATCTTTAGCTCCCTCGCCCACATCACTACCAGACCTGCCACCCTCCCGTTCACCGGAAGCTGAAGCCAGCTGTGTAGCAATGATAGGGGGCACACCTTCCACTCCTTCCTCTACGGCCCTCTCCGCCTGAGCGGCTGCCGCAGATGCCGCTGCCTCTGCTTTCTCCTTTTCTTCCGCCTCCTTCTTTCTTTGCTGTTCATTGTAGGCATCTGTGATTTCTTGAGGAAGCTTGTCCCCAGGTTGACGCGGGGGAAGCAGAATGGTGTTGTATTCATCGTAGCCTTTCATCGTGCGAAGCATCTGCAAATACACAAAAACTAGTCATTAGTAAATTTTCAAGCAATTTATTCATTAGTACATTTTTAAGTTCTTAAGGGTATTTTACTTTACATTACAGAGTGAAGTTCCAAACGATTTAGTCAATTAAATTGAAATCGATGAATAGTCCACCTTAATATTGTTTGAAGTTGTAGCCTGACTTTAATCCCAACTTCGTCAGAAAGCAACAAGTATGGATAATACTTGCGACGTCGTTGAAATGAAGCCTTATCATTGGTGAAAAAAGTTAAAATTATCAGCTCGTAAAGTTTCTTGTCCCAGTCCAATCTTCTTGAGATTTTTTTCTTAGCGATGTGGTAGAAATTAAGGTAACTCACGATGGCGTAAGTTTGAAATAAATTTAATATTGCCGTCAAAGCCATAGCGTAAACACTAATCGTACTTTCACCGCAGATGTGTTTAACTTCGGAAAACGATCATTTTTATCGTTCTCATTCAAAATCACGCTGATATTCTTGTTTATACCTTCTCCTCCTCCAAGTACTGCTTGTCAAACTCCAAAGAGTAAATTTCAACAGGAAACGATGAAGGATTTCGCACGATTACTTCCTTCTCGTCCCCAGATGAATGAGGAAGGACTGGGCCGAACTCGATCAGAGTGGAACTGAAGTCTAACTTGGGCTCATTTCCCTGACCGGTCACGCTGATCATGTGACGGCTAGAACTTTGGGCGATCCGGATAACAAGACGATTGCTGTAAGAAATCTGTTGCGGAAAGAGCAAGCGAAAGTAAGACCATTCAAGAACAAATTAATACATGCGTAAGACAAGTAGCAGAATAAAGCAATGCAAGAATAAATCCCTAGAAAACAGTTTCAACAGCAGCCTCTAACCTCTTCAGTGGGCATGAATTTGACTTGGACATTAATCCGCTGACCAGGCATTAGGGAACCGATGGGCGGCATCACTTCAAAGTGTTTTGGTTTAGGCTTTTCTGTGCGAAGCTTTTTGCGTAGATGAAGTGGAATCATCTTGTCTGACTGTGTAGCAAAACATGAAATATGGCGTTATCTACAAATCAAATTTTGGCAGCCAGACTTATCTACTATATATATACCTTTTTCTTTTTTTCTTCCGGAGGTTCAGACGACCAGTCACACCTACGGAAAAGAAATTTTATCGCACAGATTAAGAACAACATCTCATACAAATTCAAATGGAAATTTTTCCTCTAAAAACGATTATTTTTCCTCTAAAAACGATTATTTTTCCTGTAATATTTGAATAGACAGAACAGAATAGAAAGTGAGCTATAACGTAGAGAGGCTTCAAAATACCGGCAGATGGCAAAGGACAAAAATTAATAAGAAATTTTTTTCCGTTTTCCGTTTCTCTCATTTATAACGGCAACTACTGCGTCTTTGCTCTTTTTAGAACTAAGAAGAGATACCATGTAACGCCTTGCATCGTCTTTAATAAATAAAATTAAGCATTGTTTAAGCAATGGCGCAGTCAAAATCTCTGATAATACTTCAGTGGACAGGTACGAGAACGGTCTTTATTTTCCAGATATTCTGTTATGAAGCAAAATCTCCCTATTTTTTTGGAATTTTTCACTTTTTCTGTTCTCTTATTGAACATCTGACTAGAAGAGACGATTTGAACTACACATTTAAATACACAACAACATCTTGTGGTGTCGATACTCGCCTGACTTGTTGGCTATTGTGTAGCTGTATCGTCATGACCTTACTGTTCCCACACTCCACCACGCCAAAATCTAGCGAATCTGTAGATACTGTCATGTCCGGCATTGTCACCACAGCTTTAATCCTCAACCCAAACGTAGGACCATTGAGCACGTTAAAGGGCACGTGCAGATCAACTGGTCCCATGGGAAGTCCAGCCGCTCTAGGGTCAAAGATCACCATGAATTCCATACTTTCGTTATCTGGTTCACCGGGAAGGTTACGCACTCGGTCCAATTCCACTCCAAATCCGCTGCCCGACAGAACTGACTTGTCAGGTGCAAAAGACACCGGGAAGTGTCCGTTGTTGGTGACACGGACTACATGTGATCGAACTGTGCCATAAACAACATATCCGAAATCCAGGAAATAACTGATCAGCTGAGCTCTGAAAAAATAACAGTACGTTGTTATATCAACCCTTCATTACACGACTAAGGCAGTCCGTCTCCAGAAAACTAAAATTAACCTAAAAGACCCTTTAGTAGTATTGTTCCTGCACAAGTTGGAATGGGGGAATCTTTTTCGAATTAATCGTTGCGAACTTCAAGAATGAATCGCTGGCAAGAGAATAATTGAATCCAGAGGAGTACAATTGCTCCTAAGTTAATGGTTCATTCATTTCTATCGCGACAAGCACCTGACTAGTTTTAAACTTCTAAGTATTTACTGAAATAGCGACTAATTTTACGCATGAAAGTAATCGCATAAGAACACGCAATTTATTTGATGTGGACAGGGGTTGTGGAAATGAAAGGGTATCATTTTCTATATGCTCTGCGTGATGCAACTCATGATAAAACATACTTGGGTCGTTGTTTCTTTGTTGCAGTTCTGTGGGAACCGGAGGTATGCACAAAAGAGACGTTTCTTGCTGATTCCTGTTGCTCTACGGCGAATTGTTTCACTAATAGTCGTTCGACCTCCATCTGTACTCCGATGTCGCCGACAGACTGAGAAAGAATGATCACAAAAATTAAACCTACAGTTCAGCTATAATGTCTAACAATTGGCGGACAAAAAGCTTTCTCTAGAAGATAAGTATTCCACACTAATCGAGGAAAGTTTTCAATCAGGGTCTGTCAGGATTAGTTAACGAGACGAATTTTAAAATCTCTCCATATGGAAAGGGAGCTAAGAGTTCAGTACAATTCCTAAGGGAAATTTCAGCAAGGCTATCAAGATAAAAAAGGTATGATATTTCAATTTTTATCCCTGTGACTCAGCTGAAGGGTTCGTGAATGGAATATTTCGAGTCTCGAGGGCCGAAATCACGGTAACCGTTAGTCCGAGCCGGACTAGCCGGACTAGCCTTCCTCCTCATATCAACACATCGCAACACATGCATATTCTCCATAATGTTGTCTATGAATTTTCTATTGTACTGACAGGAAGAATTTGTTCAACCATCAGGAGCTTCCTGATAATTTCCTTTATTTTCATGACCTTTAGGTGTGATTCAGCAGTGACGATGAGGAGAACTAAGGTGCCAGTCACCCTCATGGGGTTTAATGGTCAAGGCGGGGTTAATTAAAAAAAGTAATCAAAGATTTAATAGGAAAATGTTGAATAAAGGTAGAGACTGACGGAGGTCTTTTTTCCATAGGGTACCTGTATACTCAGGTAACAAAGTCCCTTTTTGCTCAAGAAAAAAGCACATAAAGATACATTTTTTTCTGACTGTACTTACATTTGCGAGAGCTCCGAACGGTACGTCATCTACACTCTTTTCTGATAGGTTTGACTTTTCTCGTTCCAGGTTCTCGCGTGCTTGCTGGGTCAGCTCCTCGTATCTGACGTCTTCTTTGTCATGAGGAAGGTCAAACACGACACGGGGAAACACACCCACCCCTGACAGGGTGATTTTGTTAGGTTCAAAGTGAGCAACTCTAACCTGTTCAACAAAACAAATGAAAAGTAGAAAGGATTACGTTCAACGAAAGGGAATGTTAGCTTCGTCACTAACATCAGTGTGCATATTCTCCATACTGTTCTATACATTTCCTAAGATGTTGACAAGGAGAATTTGTTTAATAATCATAAGCTTCTTTCGTTGGCGATCATTTCCTTCTTCTCGTGACCTCAATGGTTAATTCAGGGGTGATATTACGAGGAGAAATTAGATGCCAGTCACTTTTAGGGATGAAAGGGTTAACAGATTAGGAAATATAGTCGTAACTATGTACATTATCACGCTATTGTTCAGCAATTTACTCTAAACCCGGCTTGAAACTAGGATCAAGTTATGTATTCAAGAATAACCAAACACATTTTAGGCGGACTTCACATCAAGTGAACACCCTAAATTAAGTGGAAAGTAGCCCTTGTCCCAATATTTTTTCAATACTTAACGAAAAAAAAAACCGCCCGCAAATAACTATGTTAAGCAGTAGCAGATAACAAAATTAAGCTCACTAATTCGCGACTTATCATAACTAATTTAAAAAGAGACAAACGAGAGTCCCGCGGTTGTCCGCTTCATAAAAGTTTTCATTTTATGGACCCTCCAACATATAAGTTACTAGTGTCACTGACATTCGCTACAATATCTGTTCCACTGGGTTCATCAAGTAAAAGACACCCGAAAAATCTGAAGCCCAACATAGTACTTTTACTGTTTTAAAAGAATACGTGAATACCTCAAGAGTAAAATTTTTTTACCTGAAATGTCTTCTCAAACTTCTCTGGCACACCAGGTAGATATTTGATGGTAAGTGTTTGGTTACTGAGGGCCTTAATGTGCCCTTGGATTGGGGAAACATTTGGGGCGCCTGGAAGGAGCTTATTTCCACTGTCCACGTTGAGGACCACAAAATCGAGGCCTACTTTACCAGTATTGTGGAGAACGATCTCTGCAACCGCTGCTTGGTCAAACAGCTACAAAAACAAAGTAGTTTAGATGACTGCATAAAATGAAAAAATAATAAGAGATGCAAGAAAAGAAATGTTGTTGCGTTGTGTGAGAGAAGGAAAGTCTGTTCGCACTGATACGTGTTTCAAATTTGCCTCACTCAAATTCCTGTTAATCAAACTTTCCTCGACTGACGATAATATATGAATTTGTTTTTTCACTGTCAGAGTCCTCATCTTGACATTCCAATTCTTAAAACACAGCTTTCACGAATGGGATTATTCAAAATGTATTTGCTGTACCTGTTTTCCATAGTCGACAATCTGCCGATCGAAGAAATACTGCACTAGGGACGCTTGACCCAGAAGTGCAATGTCGTATTCAGGTCCTCCGTACACAGTACAGCGGGCAACAGCCTGAGAACTAATGTTGGCATGACCATAAAAGGTGAACTGTATTTTCTGCGTCTCATGCGGATGAAGGGTGCTATACAGTGGTAAGATGTCAAAAATCTGACATAGGAATAAAAAAAGAAACAATATAATCTAAAACACCTTTCAATTTTTAACTAAGGGTTTTGCCCGCAAGAATATCTCTCTGTGTTCACTTTATTCGATCAGAAAAGTGGCAGATATTAGAAAACCAACCTCTTCGATTCCAATATCAAGCAGTTCAGTCTGTCTCCACGGCACTGCCAGCTGATTGGCTGGGCTTGCATCCTGTGGCCTTTGTTCTGAAGCAGTAGAAGGTCTGCTCATTACTGGTGATCCTGTGAAGTCTACAAGCCGAGGTGACTCGGGGGTATGATCACCTGTTACTTCGATCATCACGTTGTCAACATCTTCCGGTTTTTCTTCACTGTCCTCTTGGCTGTCATCATCAACCTCGACTACAATTCCTAAAGAGCAGGCATTTAGAAGCTGAAATTATATTTCTTACTCTATGTTTTAAAATATGGCTCATGAAGCTTTCTCCTCCGTTATCCCTTTACTAAACAAGAGTCGCAGGAGGATCCTCTCGTCCGCTCTTTTCAGCTCGCTTTCTCTCCATGCCCTCGCATCCCAGCGCTCCGCTCACGCTTTTCCCGCGAGAATAAGAGGAGAACGAAAGGCCTGCAACGCATGCTAACATAAAGTGCGCCAAGAAATCTTTACGAGTTGCATAGCACTTGTGTCATAATCTAAATTCTGATCGAGGTGCTGGGGAATTTTCATCGAGCCTGACGTACCTTCATCTTCCTCTTTGTTTTCAAACTGAATAGCTGAATCAACAAAGCTCCACTGATACTTGACATCCATTGGACTGTGATTAGTGACTTTCACTACTTGGGTCACTTCTGTGTCATTCAATATACAGCCAAAGTCAACCTACGAGGTAAATCAGTTTCAACAGTTTCCATTGGCTCAGTATATATGGTGGGTAGTAGAAGAAGTACGCACAGATTTGGAGCATAAGTGTTACCCAAAAATAAAAAAGTGCCTCTGTTATCAAAAAAAGGTTAGTTAACATACCTTTTCCATTTCAAATGTAAGATTAGGGAAGAACACTTCTCCTTTCAGACTCACAAAGTCCTGGAAGAAGTAGCACAGTATTAGTACTGAATAATCAAATAATAAGCAACAAATAGAATCAGACCTTTGTTATTCACCACAATGAATAACCACAACCTTTTTTACGAAATACACAAAGCCACACGCAAACGTTGTAAGCTTCTGAAAAAAGCTCATAGCTCAATTTCGGGGGTTTCGATAAATTTTTCCATAAGCGGCTGCCAATAGTGTAATGGGCAGCTGTGCCGTAAGGCAAAAACCAAAAGACGAGAGCCTGCCCCTCGCAGGCTCAAGGTTTTTGCAGGTGGCAGAAGACCGCTGGTCTCCGGCTCTAACTAAAAACTCCTGAAATTTGTTGATACTTTGTTGATTATCGAGAGATAAATAAACCACAACAGCAAAAATCCAATACTGCCTTGTTGAGGATACGCCCTTCGAAGGAGCATTGGGTGTGCTTTTTAATACTTCGCTATAGCATTGAGTTCTGTTGTTAAGGTAAGTTTGTTAGAGTGAAATGGAAAATGAAATCAAGTTAAATGATAAGCTGATCGTGTTGTTAGATCGCACGGTTGAAGGTGAAACTTCAGTTAATACGACCGTCAAAAGTCCTTTTCAAGACTACTGTCACCCTCATGATTAAACTGAAAGATCAATGGCTAGTCTTAAACCACCTTAGATGTGAGAGTGAAGCCTTGCGTAATTCACTATTTGTCACTTGTAAAGCATTCCGTTATAAAAATAAAGGTGTTACAGGAGTAAAGATCCAATCATTGGACACAAAGCTCTTCACCTTTTGTGGATGTTCTTTGAATGACACCTCTAATTGACTCTCAGCGGTTCTGGTCACAAAGTCATCCTTGTAAGAAGGATCGAACTGAATCAGCACGGGTATATTCTCACCAACGCCCAGTGACACTTCCTGAAAATGGAAAACAATAACTTCGAAATAATTACCCAAACGTTTGTAAATGGCATTAACCTGCATGTCTTCCGATGCTACACAAAAGCCAAAGCTAAATACAACAGAGCTCAAATTTTGAGCCTCAAATGTGTCACGATTTAGTACATGTAATCCCTTTGCCACTCACGTACAACTCCTTATTCATGCCTTGCGAATACATCCTGATTGTTCCTCATTGAAAGCAACCTTGAAAACTCTCCGATAAACTCCGTTACCGTCACACGAAACGCAGGGGAGGTTAGGGCAAGTTTTTTAAAGTTTGAGTTGGTACCGTGCTGCACACTACTTTATCATTCAAAATGTATTTTACAAAAGTAAATACTGAACTGTGTTTTGCGCGATAGCACCACTCAATTTTCGCAGTTAAGGAATCAAACCTGTCTAGTTTGCCCTTGTACAATGCTCTCTTATAAATGCACGTTGTCTCACCGATTGAGATGATTTAACATTAACAGGTGCCCAACGTGGATCCTCCACAAGCAACTGAAAGGGATAGGAAGCTTGTAACACGACTGTGAGCGGGAGGGATGACACGTTGTGCATCATGACTTGCTTGGTTTCTACTTCCAAAGTGCTCTCAGGGTGCTACAGGTAAAAAAAGAAGAAACAAATAATGAAATAGTAATTTATATGTTAAAATGTAATCCATATAACAAAAATTACCTTCATCAACATCTAGCAGAGAGAGCTGAGAGCGAATTCACTCCGTTAAAAACAAGAAGTTCGCCAAATGAAATTCTGCTATTTTTGTTTGGTAAGAGTAACTTTCCAAGGCATAATAGTTCCTTTAACGGCTCTATGTGGAGGCGACCTCGTTGTTGGGTGAGTTTGCAACGTTAAGTTTCTCCTCAGGTCTAGGTTTGCGATTCACCCGCGCGTGCAAAACAAAACATGGGCGACAATTGTTACTGAACACAAAAACATCAAGAACACAAAAGAAAACAATCCTTCCCATGGAATGGTAACAATTCTGTTTTAAGTTAAACTGGCTTACCTTCATGACACAGAAGTTTATCTCCCTTTGAGAAAAAGACAGCAGTGGGCTGATAAACTCTGCACTTATATCCACCCTCATGATACGTTCCTTGCCAGTACTGGTGCCAATGATAGCATGACAGAACATGCGCTCCTTTACAATTTGTGGGCTAAAAAAACACAAAAATAAAGAGCTTGTTGCCATAACGTTTCCATTATCATGTACAAACCCATTTTCAGGATGAGCACAGAGATCTAGCTACATTTTCTATGACCAAAAAAATACTTGTCTCTGTAAAAATGAACTACCGACAAATAAATGTGATGAATGAGAGAAGAAGCAAATTTTTCATAACGTCCAAAATGGCAAGTAGCATCTGCCTCCTAAAAAACATGTTACTATAAAAATTCCATAGCAAAATCGGTTAGTAAATGCTCTTCTTACTTCTCGCAATATCCTTCCAGTTTTACTTTTTGGCTCTCTCCAGGATGTAGTACCAATCTGTCGGGTGTTAACTGAAACACCGGCTTAGGCGGATCAACAGGTGGTGGTTGGCCCTGTTAAACCAACATGAACCGTTGTATTAGCAATTTAATGAGTATAACCATATGCTACTATAACTCCAGTGGCACATAATTCATTAATTTCCTGGCACAAGTGGCTTGTCTTCATACATTAACTTCCGGTTTTCTGTAATGTGCGATGAAACCAGAAGCTATCTACTTATGATTACTTCTACAACAATGAATTTTTGGTCGTTGGTTCTCCCACTCGCTACGGGTTTTTACACTTTCTCTGACACAATCTAAGTAATTAGAACTTGATTTCTAGTGATATCAGGGTGAATGTGTCACTGTAAAGGAATTTGTATTCAATATTCTCCATTTAGCTCGCAGCTTAAAACCTTTCTAGCTTATTACCTGGTATCTCATGTCTTCCGGATTGTACTCAGGCTTCTTCTTAGTCCTGTACGGGAGGAAACCTTCAGTGGTCCAATAAATCTGTTGAGGCCTCCTTCCGCTGTTTGTCAGTTGGAACCATCTCTTGACAGGCTGGCAACTAAACTGTGGACCAAGTTTAACGGCTGGAGCTAAGGGAGGATCACTGACGATGGTTGTGCCAGAGCCGTAGGCCATGAGGCTGACTGTTTGGTTCTGACTGTCACTAATGTTGATTGACAATTTGTCCTGAAACCTGACAAAAATATTCGTGGGAATGGATGATCCATTAGTGGAAAGACAACAGCCAGTGATAGCTTCAAAGCAACTCTTGTTATAGCGACTAAACTGTAGTAAAGTAATCAGAGATTGCTTCAGTTTTGCTTCACTGTAAACCACTTCACGCATCTAATGGGCATAAGTGCTTTGAATAATTTACGTTTCTTCATTTTTGAGTTCTTATTAATAACCCATTGTTATTTTGTGTTATGCTCTGATAAGCAGTTATGATTACTTTGGTTTTGATTTTGGTTTTGCAACACGCATGGAAAAGACGACAACACAGATAAGTCACAAGTATGAAGAATTTGAGGTCCTAACCAAAGGAGTACATTTCTAAGAGTAATTTTACTTATCCCGGATTGTACTAGTTTTACTTTTCTTTGCTTTGTGATTGGTCCAGAAAACTCCCGCTGCTCTCTCAACCAATCAAATGAAAAAATCAAAACAATCGCGACTCTGTCATTCGCGTTTTCCCGCGCTTTAAGCGGTTTGCTTGTTTACACTTTGAGTTCTCATTGGCTTTATCGGGTACTCTCCTTCCTTATGATTGGCTCTATCGGGTACTCTCCTTTCTTATGATTGGCTCTATCGGGTACTCTCCTTCCTTATGATTGGCTCTATCGGGTACTCTCCTTTCTTATGATTGGCTCTATTGGGTACTCTCCTTTCTTATGATTGGCTGTATCGGTTACTCTCCTTTCTTATGATTGGCTCTATCGGGTACTCTCCTTTCTTATGATTGGCTCTATTGGGTACTCTCCTTTCTTATGATTGGCTCTATCGGGTACTCTCCTTTCTTATGATTGGCTCTATTGGGTACTCTCCTTTCTTATGATTGGCTGTATCGGTTACTCTCCTTTCTTATGATTGGCTCTATCGGGTACTCTCCATCCTTACGATTGGCTGTTGTAATTACTTTGATTTTTTTTCACGACAATCAATCGAAATGCACTCTAACATAACAAGGTAGAATTCTTACTTGACTGTATCATCAACATTTGCGGTGACTTTAAGTTGCAGAGTATTTTCAGGCGGAATAACACCCTGGGCTGGCTCAACAGAAAACAGCGAATTGGGACGAACCTAAAAATCAAGGAAATGAAAAGAAAATGTTAACTTCAACTGCTTCAAAGACATTTGAGGATGAACATGTACAATACTTACCATACTGCAAGAAAACTGTGCTGGAATCAGGGACTCATTGGAAAGCTGCACAATCTTGGAGATGTCTGTTAAAACTGGGATGGTCCCATAATCAACATGAGCTGGAACAACATGTATGACTGGTCCCTCACCCACACACTGGATCTGAACTCCCTGGAACATAAGTAGAATTGCAAAATAATTAGATCATTTGATTCTATCAACTAAGTTGATGATGTAACTTGGCCACCATAAGTAGTTTCTAAAGCTGACTTTTCGAGCGTCAGCCCTTCGTCAGAGCTCTGACATCGTCAACTCAGTTTTTTAACCCAAACTATCTTATAACACCCCACCGACGCAGTACCACAGTTTTCTTTAAAACTTACCCCCTTTAAACAAAATGTTTATTTAATTTGTATCATCCAATTCAAAGCTTGAGTGTGCTTTATATTCCTTTTGTGCACGCTGACGACCTGTATATACACATTAAAGCCCACCTACTTGAACGTCTCTTAAGGCCTATTTACACGGCACGACTTTGTCGCATGCGACAAGCTTACGACAGGCCTACGACATGACTTAAGAGTCATAAGCGAGTTGTAGGTTTGATTTACACGAAACAATTCGTGTCGTAAGTCTGTCGTAAGCTTGTCGCATGCGACAAAGTCGTACCGTGTAAATAGGCCCTTAATGAACCATTTAGACTATATTTTCTTTGAAAGTACTATTATAATAAAGCAATTACTTCATGTGACAGTCGTGCGTTCATCGAGATACGAAGCACTTGGAAAGTTTATAAAGCACTAGAGATGCTTCCACCAATGCTCCAGCCTTTCTTAGCTACCATTGTAGGTTACACGTTTCTAACAAATTACATCCACTAGTAATCTTTACAGTGTCATCCTTACCAGTGGAGCCTCACTGCTCCCAAATATCATGAAGTAAGCCACAGTGGTAACTTCCTCCAGGCACTCTGCTGTAATGTGAAGAGGAACTTCTTTCACAGAATGAGGCTGGATAATTCCCTGAAACCATAAAACACAAACACAAACAATAATTGTGGAAACACTAGTAGACCTATCCACCAAGCCCATTTTTTGAACAAGGAATTCATTGATACTTTAATTGGTTAACTTACAACCAGCAGCCAACAGTTACACTAGAAACGATCAAGAGAAGATAAATCTACATTGTAACATCTCTTGTTCTTTTCTATCTGGTGTGTAAGTTCATTCCAGCTTTATTGCATCAGAGGTTGCAAGTATTATCACATCGCACGTAAAATTTTTAGATTGGCTAGTATCTGTGTTTTGAAGAAACTAACGATTGCTGCTCACGACTGAAATTTCTGTTGGAAACCATTTTTTGCCGTTTCTTAAACCCTAACCTTTGGTTCAGGACTTGTATACAGGATTGGTGTCACATCTTCCACAACCTGTTATTATAACGAAGAAAATCAATCCAACATGTCAAAAATCTCAACAGAAACAACAACACCAGAAAACTTCTATGTTGAATGTACCCATGAGAAAATTTACATGTATAAAAGTAAATACCTGTGACAACAATTCATATTTGGCAGGCAGATCGGACTCGTTCACCAGATTTACAAGAAGCTCATAAGGGTGATGGAGAAAACAACGACCATAATCCAAGAGTGGTGTAGAGACAGTAATGGGTGGGACCACGCATCTGTCAACACAAAGAGCAGTCATCAACATTTCCTTACTAAAAAGTGTGACAGGATTTAAGAAATCTTCATCTGTGATCAGAATTTAAGTCTAAGAATTTCATTCCACATGCATGAAGGTTTCCCAAAGAGGAATGATTTCACCTCAGTGCCTCAATTTGATTAAAAGATGTAATTTTATGTTTAATAGAACAAACTTGTGTTTTATGAAATGTTTTGGGCTGTCATCATGGTGGAACATAGAGACAACCATGTGGTATCTGTAGTCTTTCCTTTTGAAAACTTAGTAGGCCAGTGTTCAAAGACAGAAATACCTGATGAAAAATAGTGTACCTAACCTTTAAAGGGAAAAAATATTACATTAGGAAATATAAAATGGTCATACTTGGCTATTATTGGAAGTGACAGAATCTCCTCTCCAACTCCATCCACATCAACTACCAAAGCAATTTCATACTTTTTGACAGAGGTTGACACAAAGTCCACCTGTGAAATTAGGATGAAAATTGGTTTCCAAATATTGCATCCAAATGATGGACAGGCTGTCAAGGGTTCAAACCTCATAATGGACTGCTGTTTCTCTACCCTGTTCATGTACCAAAACTTATTCTATGTATCCAAGAATCTCTTTTTTCTTGTAAGTTATAAACTGTGTTACAAATTCATGCCACTGACAAAATTCATTTAGTATTATCAACTGAGCTGATAGGGTAAATTGGCCACCGTAAAGAGTTTCAAAGCTGATGTTTGGAGTGTTAGCCCTTCTTTGGAGCGAATGGAGGAATTGTGGGTTGTGTGCGTGTTTATATGCAGGCAGTGTAGCTACAATTCTGGTAGGAATATGGTGAAAAGAATAAATTAGTTGAATGAAAAGCGCTTGTTGATACTGTGGGGATTAAGAGTGCCAATTTGAAAGATAAATTTTGTTCTAGAGTTTTGCAGCTTTCCAAACTGCCTAGATGTAGGGAAAGGCCACAAACTACCATATGCTGCTCAGAGTAATTAGAGACTCTTTAATTTCCTTAATCATAGGGAGATTAAAGTGAGAAAATTAAATCATGCAGGCAAACAAAGAAGCCTTTCATTCTTTCCTTCCTAACCCTTCTTTTTACTTATGGCCAAAAAACAGAGTGCCTGGAACAAACAGCCCCATCCAGACAACAACATCAAAGAGGACATTAAAGAAAATGCCACGACAATATTATAATATTCTAATCACCTTAATATCAAGCTCTCCCTGAGGAGAAATAGTGCCACAACACGGTGTAATATCAAATTCCTTTGGAGATGGCATTATGGTGCTACCAGTGTCACTAATGTTGCTATCAATCAAACTATCCCGGCTTCGTGTTTCCTCATTTATCCAACCATCAGCGGGAACACGTACTTTGAATGTCATGGGTATGAGTGAAGTGTTGACCAGTGTACACTCATGAGTGTTCACAAAACCTACAAGAAAAGGATGACAAGAACATCAAAAAAAAATTTTAATTAGCTCCTAAACATGTTTCTTGATCATTTAAGTGCCTGTCTGGTGAACATTGAGACAAAAAAGAAACCATATCAACAACAAACAACAAGAGTAAAAAACTAATGTTAATTCCTCTCAACTTACCATATGAAACTACTCCAAATTTCAGCTTTGGTATATTAAAATGGAAAGTGGGGCCAATCACTGATCCCCTAACAAGAGACCAAACACAAAATATCCAGTCAATGACTTTGTGAGACACTTAGACCAAGGAACAGACACAAAAATATCCCAGTGACTTACAAGATCTTTAACTCGAGTTTCTCAGGCGACCCTTCCACAGCAAATTCAAACACTTCGTTGACATCACCAAGTATGGGTGAGCAGAAGTGAATCTAAGTAAATTAAGAAACATGTTTTTTTTTTATATTGGCTAGAATCAAATAACTTTTTATACAGAGAAATTAAAGGGGGGGGGGGGGAGAAGCAAATTGTCAAGACAACTGTCTCTTGACCCAAACTTCTTGGTCATAAGTGGTTGTCAGGTGCAGGAATTAGTTTGTTGTGTTCATAGATGAGACATGTAACTCTAGCATGCAGTGCCTTCATCCCTCTGGTAAATAAAAGAATGAACAGTTATATGACTCACAATGCTTTTAAATCAATAGAAAGACTTTGACAGCTAAAGACTTTATATTCAGTCTTAAGGTGATTCCTCAGTATTGCACTGCACATCATGTACTGTGCATAAAAATCACATTATTAGGTGAATAAGAGTGTGTGCATTCCAGGAATACAGTATAGTTTTTTAATAAATGGACCAGGTAAAGAGGTACAATAGTCTTTGGCTAATGTGAACAACCATAGTGACCGATATCTTTTATTGCATAATTTTGTTGTACAAATGATTCCCTTTAAATTGGAGAAATTAAAAAAAATTCAGAGGAAAAAAAGATATGGCTAAAAGCGTGCACAAAGCCTGTTACATAATAATGCAAATTATGATCTTAAAAACAACAACTCTCACAAATTATATAATTATCAAATTGCTCCATACGCCTGAGAATTTCTACCTATCAAATTTTTTTAATGTGTCTTTATACACCCTTTCTTCCAGCTTCCTCAAAATGTACTGTGATCTGATCAAATGACATGCATGTTTAGTGCCAGAGCAGGTATAGGTGGGGTAAGTTTGCCTCATCATATCTCTTAAACAAGCTGGGTAACCTATCTTTCAAATTGTATTTTTCGAAACAGACATTGGTAGGGAACATTTCAGGAAAGTTTTAAAAAAAATTGTTCGATAACTCTTTTTCTGAGGAATCACCTTTAACTGAGTGTATTCTTTGTCAAGGAGTTATACAAGACGACTCTTACCTGAATGGCCTGGTATCCTCCAGGAATGACAATTCCTTGGGCAGGAAGGAATGAAAACTGTGGACCAAATTGGGTGTTGGAAGGAAGGAGTTTAAATACAGCATCAATATCTCCCATGTTACACAAAATAACCTGCAATGGATAAGAAAAACATTAAATTATATTCTTCACAATTTCCACGTCTTATATACACAAATTAATCCTATCACTCCCAAGATCTCATTAGCAATCTCCTCACTGTATGCCATACAATTCTTATAATGTTATTTCAGAGAATTTGTTATTAGATCAACCAATAATCCCTCAATTGATAATATTCTTTATTTTCATAATACTTGTTTGGTTAATATCATATTGATATCATAAGGAGAAATTCTGTCTTGGTCACTCATGTGAGTTTAAAATACTTTCAAAAAGTGTATCTCTTTACCTCATAAGAATGCTGAGAATTAATGAATACACTGCCAATGTCTAGTGTATCCAAAGAGAAGTGCACTTGAGGGCCTATTCCATCACCTCTAATTCTTAAAGGCAACCTTGATTCTCTGCCTGTTACATCACAGTATATAGTTCTGGCATAGCTACAAAAAAAAAAACCACACTGTCAATTTAAGGCTCTCAGTACAAATACTAAGTATAGTACTGACAACAACTGAGATAAAACTTGATACAAAATACTAGCTCTTGTCAGTCAATGTCAATTGATGATCCTCTACACTTAGAGGTCAACTCAATATGCTAACTACTAATTAAAAAAAGTAATCACCATATTCATAACTGCTTTACCCAGTGACAAAAAATTATTTTAACCATGGACCCCAAAGATTTGGATATTCAAGCTTCAAGGGAGTAGTATACAGCTTACAGAAAGCACCCACAATGAGTTAGCCGCTCATTTTTATAAAAAGCATGTACATAAACCCATGACCTTTGAATATTTGCAAGATGTTCATATAAATAAAACAAGATGTCTTATTTGTAGTTCCAAGCATTATTTTCACACTCTTACTTGCAAGCCTCTTGAGGTTTGAAGATAATGCTGATTTCTGCCTGAGAATTGGGCCAGATCTCTCCTTCCTATAAAACAAATTATCAAAGACACTGATTTGTACAAAACAACACAAAACACCCTAAAGCAAAAACTAAATTGTTTAACTTAGCAATGTTGAGAGCATGATGGTGTATATGATCAACAATTGAGTAATTTTCTGTGCTTTTATGGTAGCACTTTATCCGACATATGCAGCTGGTCTTACATAATGAATGGCTATAGCATTCCTTACCACTGGGTCAATAGTGACAATTGAGTCTCCATAAAGTAGTTTGTCATCAGCAATTGCCTGTCACATTTTAAAAGGAAAAATAACAGAATAAGAAACTTGAAAAGAAACTAAAGCCTTCAAGCATAACTTAAGTCTTGCCCATAAAAGTGATCAATAGTTATTAGTTGTTTCTGTGACCTGTTCCATATTACCTGCATCTTGTTTTTGAATTTTCTTGTCAAGATAGACATTTGATCTCGAAGAGTAGGATCACTGAGGCATTCTTCAAAGAACTCATCCTTTTCCACATTTTCCTCACTCTCAAGGTCCATGTAAAACCTACAAAACAAACATTGAGAGCAGTTCACCCAGACCCTTTAACTCCCACGAGTGACCAAGACAGAATTTCTTCTTACAAGCCGACAAGTGATGAGAATAAAGAAAATGATCAATTGGGAGATTATTGGTTAACTCAATACCAAATTCACAAAATCATAAGAATTGAATGGCAGACAGTAAGGAGAATTGCTGATGAGATCTTGGGAATGAAAGTATTAACAGTCCAGCCAAATATTTCTAACAGTTAATTACTATGTTTTTTAATAGAAATAAGTGCAATTTGACTTAACTATATTTACTGACAAAGAGGAAGTTTGCTTAGTAGCTGGCTCTGAGAAGGTTGAAAATGTTTTGGCATTTTAGTGTTTATCAGCTATGACGCATTCCTGTTTAGAGCTGTGTTTCTGTCAGGATCGACTTACACAGTTCCTAGTGGTATTTTCATGCACCAAGTATATTCATTTGGTGCCTTCTTTTTCCAAAGAGTTTCTCTTAGCTCAGTATGTGTAGGGCTATGTGTAAAGGGTGCTATGGCTATAGCTGGGTTTGTTGGGCAGGTATAATGGTTTCAGGTTTCAACCTCCATTTGTAACTTACAATTATGTCACATTGCTTAAACAAGTTTTTTTTTTTCGGAGGGGGGTGTTGGATAGAGGAAAAATCACACCATTCATAATCATCTTTTATAGTCTTCTATCTAAAAGTACATGTAGATGCTTAGGGTTAGAATGAGCATAAAAAGATCAAGGTCCCTTCAATACTGCACAGAAAGTAAATCTTACAGAGAGAAATTCAAAGCCTACCTATCCTTATGCTGCATTTCTTCCCTTAATGTTGCAAAGTTTGTCCACTTGAACTGGACAATAATATCACTTCTGTTGGAGAGAGTGACTGTCCTAGAGAATGAGAAGATGGTATTAGGTCAGTACCAGTAGATATTTCAATTGTGCATCACTGATCATGAAGCTACTTGATCAATTTGGCATAAAAGACAAAAAAAAAGGTTTTATTTTTTCAAATCTACAGGAAGCCTGGAGAGAACAAGAGTGGAGGAGTAGAGAAGCAACAGACAGATAACTTTAACCCTTTGACCTCTAATAGTGACCAAGATTTATTTTCTCCTCACAATACCACTCCTGAATCAAACATTAGGGTCACAAGAATAAAGGAAATGATCACCAACTAAAGAAACCCTTGATTGTTCAACAAAGTCTCCTTGGAGGAAATGTAATGGGAAATGTATAGAGAAAAGTATGGAGAATATGATTACTGATCTTAGAGTCTAAAGTTTACAGAATGATTACATAGAATAAGCCACTAACCATTTTTTCAAATGGAAGTAGCAAAGAATAGAAACTGAATGAATAGAAATACATTATTTTATTGTTTTTTTAGAGGGCACGGTAACGAATCTTGGAATCTGATTGGTTCTTTTCCCGGTCAGTATTTTCCTATCTCTGCCCACGGGCCACGGTAATGCTTTCGTGAGTCGCCGAGTACATTCCAACTTTCGTTGTCATTTTTCATAAATATACCTCGTTTTCCAGCTGGGCAGTATTTTTAAGCAAACACGTCGGTCACTACCACAAGCTGATAAATAACATATGAATCCTCTCTTTTCTCTATATCAAATCACTTTGGTTGACAGAAAAATATTGGTTTCAGAATGAATTTGTATAAACAATAGTGTCATCACAGTGGTTGACAAGCGGCCTAAAAACCGTCTGCAATTAATTTTAATCGTTCACAAAAGTACCCAGAAAGTTGAAACGTGAGGTATTTGGTTACAGTTAAACTAAATGATGGAACTTTCATTCATTTAATATCTGAATTTTCTCGAGCAATTTGTTCATAGTGAAAGAGCGAGCGAAGTTTTAATTTAAGTTCTACAACAAATATATGCTCCCGGTGAGTCTTTCCAATTCCATTCAATTTGGACATTTGTACCGTAAATTGCACAACAGAAATTGAAGGAATTTTTTGAGAAAAGGCCGCATTAAATTCCCTTGTGTCTCGTTGGAGTGTGCCGTTCGAATTTAGTTTTTGTGAAGGAAAGACCAGAATTAAACACGCCATTACAGCAAACAAATGAACAAACTCTCACAACTTCAAAATAAAAAAATTGAATTTACTCACAATTACTTTCCTCGCCGTTTACTTAATGAACAGAGGTAAATCTTCGTACATAAATGAATGGTCGATGAAAGTGAATAATACTTTCCGTTAGATCATTGACTGATTTTGAAGAAAACATTGTCGTGACAGTCCTTGCCAAACTAGTTCTGTTGGTTTTCAAATGTTCCTACGCTTTTTTTTTCTTGCGCGCTCTCTAATTGACAGATGTCAGATTGTGACAGATACTTGTAAAAATAATGTTTCAAAGTTTGTTTGGAAGCCTTTTAAATCACCTTTATCGTTACAGAAATCATCTCTCTTAAATTTGCATCACCTCTATTTCAACTACCATTTACTCACTCAAAAATTGTTCAGTTTATGGAAGATCTTGCCGTATTTACGGCTATAAATCATTCGGGTTCTTTCGGAAAGAATTTCGTCAAGTTTAAAAACAATAAATATGTTATTTACCGGCTAAGGGTCGGTCCGTATGGTGAAAAACTGTGACCTCGGTCTTGAAAATGCTGCCCTCGGCCTACGGCCTCGGGCAGTATTTTCAAGACCTCGGTAACAGTTTTTCACCATACGGACATCCCAGCCGGCAAATAACATATATATATACTAGTCAGTCATCTCAAGTATAATGTAACCCACCTTTGTGAGGCACATGATATGAAAGCGTTTTCCATTTTGACTGTACTTTTATCCAGTCGGATATTATAATCAATTGCAGCTCCATACAAACTTATATAGATTTCTTCTCCTGTATCAAATTTTAACAAAAGAAATTCATGTCAGACTCTAATTATATGTTGCAGTAAACTTGACAATTATCTTTAAGACAATAGAAATTTTAAATATTTTTACAAATTGAATTTACCTGTTTCATATTGAAGAATCATATGACTACCATGGTCTCCTGTCTGCAAGGCCTTGAAATCTACATGAATCTGCATGCTGTCCCCTATAGCCAGCCGACCACTGTCAGGTGTAACAAAGAATGGCTCCTGTACTAACAGCTGAAACTTTGCATCGCTGTTGCCAATGTTTCGTACAAGGAGAGTCCTTGTGGTGGCATACTGAGAAGATACAACAATAACATAATGAGTGGTACCAAGAAATTTAGACATTCTTGCAAACTTTCTTTGTAATGAGTTTCAGAGTATCACCAATACAGCACACATTTGTGGTCACGAATTTGATAATAAGGAACATGTAGCTAAAACTGTTATATTTCAATTTTGGATTTTCAAGTGGTAGACAAGCCATCTTAGCAACTTGTGGATTTCATTATTCAATGGGAAACAGCATCATATACATTCATGCAACACCCTGAATGTACAGTTGCATGTTGTCCGTGTGATAAATGGTAAATTAAGAAACAACAACCAAAATGCTTTAACCATATACCTTTACAGGACAAGTTCCAAAGCTGATCTCATCTGGAAAGTCAAGGATGGCTCTTGCCCCAATTGCTTTTACTGGCACCAAGAATTTCTCCCTTTCAGTGATGCAAATAAGCTCATGGGTATAGTCCTGTTGAAAGATTAAGGCCAAACCTAGAGTTGAGTATAATGTCTTTCAATTCACAAAGCTATCAAATGAACACACTACTCCACTTAATACCTTTTTCTCATCGGGGGTGAATTGAATGATAAATACAGTATCCATTCCAGGAGCTACTTTGTGTCCCACATCATGAGGGCTGATGATCTTGAAGTATGGAGAATCTGTTTGGGTCACTTTAACAAGACGAGCAACCTACAAAGTTAAAAAAAATACACCACAATATTTGTCACTGTCCCTGATATCATATCCTGTTCAGTTCAACCAACACTTACTTAAACAGACATTACATTAACCAGCAGACATAAAATCCAATCCCAACCAATTTAAACTCTGTGTAAACTTGATCTTCCCCAAGGTTGAGTCACCACACTCAACAAAAAAGTTAGCCCTGCACAGCTCCAAATCAGCCCAAACCTACTTCATCCAATGTCCTTATTGCAGATTTTCATGGAGTATTCCTACTTTTCCTTAAGAGGAAGCTATACAGGTTATCAGTTCTTTCTCTCTGTCTCTGAGTATTAATTAAAATGAAGAGTGACATGACCTCAGGTGGATTGATTATTCTGTTGGTTATATCTCTGCAGTGGTATTTGCAGAGCAACAACACCCCTAAAGAATTGAAGACCATCAAAACCCATCTTTTTTCTTAAAACTTTACTTTTACAACTACTTTTCATGTGTTTGTAGCTGTGGTGATCTATTTTCTGTCAAATGTTTCCTCTTCTGTTACATCTTACATCATGAGTCTATTTAGGAAGAGGTTTGACCAAGCATTACTCTCTGATTTTCTTGGGAATCTTCTTCACCTTATCATTGTTCCTCAACTGCAATGGAACCTGATATGTCTCAAATGGGTTGAAATTTTGGAACACAATATCTGAAGGAAATGGCTGAAACAGAGGCTCTTCAATATCCATAGTGGTGAACTATGGAGAAAAAAAAAACAGTTTTTGAAGAAAGCTTGATGAATTCTGTGCCCTGTCATTACAACTGTAGACAAAAGCAAATAATCAATTACTTCAAGTCCTTCCATACTAGCAAAAATATATATAGGAGACCACAAAATTTTTGTAAAAATGCACAAGAATTGTTGACCACATTTTATCTTACAGGGGTAAAATTATTAAAAAGAAAAAAACAAGATCATACTTGGTGTTTTCATCTTCATTATTCTAATATTTGATGAACTCAGTCATCTTATTTAAATTGTGGTAAACGATTTGATTTTAAGAGTGATGGTTAATTTTGTGTTCATCCAGGTTGGGGTAGTCCTGAAAGGGACTGTTGTTGGTGGTAGAGACTGACAATTCAACAACATGATAGAGTTTAACATCAGAGACAATGCAAGTCCAGTATTGATCACAATAAACCATTAATTAATCAATTAATCAGTTATTATTTTTGTTTTCTGTGAAGGAAACCAACTTTGATGGATGATAACTTCGTACAGTATTACACAAGCCTCCTATCAAAAGCAAAGTCAAAGAGTAGGCAACCATCTACCTTCTGAAGAGTCTGTTCTGACATGTCTAGTAACTCAATAATTTGAGGCACCCTCATCTCATATGTGAGCTTAAATCTTTCATCTGTGGTGAGCTGCATCTCAGCCATGTAAGCAGAAGGAGCTTGCTGAGTATATGAAAAAAAATGATAATTGTGATCAGTATTGCTATCCCCAAAGAAGGAATTTTTGAGACTGTATACTGTAGATCTAGTCTGGTGTATATTTTTTGCGTCTCTTTAGCGTTGTACCTTCTTGATCTAGAAAAAAATGAGGAAAATACTTGATTCTTAGCAAAAGGAAATCAATTTTACCATAATCTTTCATAATATGAGCATTACAAATTTCGAAACTGAGTAAAGTCTACTCAGCTGACTTTTGCAGACAGTTGAACATGTTTGCTGTTCGCTTGCCTTGCAAACGGATTCATCCGGCTAGTTAACGCTACAGAGATGCATAGATCCTAAAATTGAAATCACACTTATTGCAATTTTCAAAACTCTATTAACAACGTACTAAAAGCTTGCTGATGGATTGCGATCAACTCTCAGTACAGAGATACACTTGTCTGGTTGTTTTACACATAGTGTAGTACAGTTCGGAAAAATTACTCGGCCAAAGCAATAATAAACCAGATAAATTTTTCTTCTGAAGTTTTACCTTATCATCTTCAGGGCTTCCCTTCACAAGTTTGGGATTTCTCGGATGAACGACTCGGCTTTTAAAGTTAGAAGTCACAGCTTTACTGCCGTAGTTCTCTCTTACGGTAGATTGTACCTCGCCGCGCAACCCTCCACGAAGTTTCCCCTGAGGCATGGCGATAGATTTTCAATTCAGCGAATTAATTTTTTCTTCTTTAGTATGGTATTACATTTGTAGATTCCGCATTCTTTTTCGGTTTTGGCAAATCGTAATCGCTCAAAACTTACAAAAACACAGACCAGCCATTTTCTGAAGTTTGAGCGGGAGTTGTTGCCATGGATCTGGGGACTGCTCAAACGCATATGATTTTGTGTCCGGTTGCTGGCAATAGAGTCTGCTGGCTCAGGTTTTTGACTACGACAGCGCTTGTAATCTTTTTCTTTCTCTTTCCTTTTCTTGTTTTTGGTTTTGTTTTGTTTTTGTCTATTTCCTCTAAAAATTTAATTATTTGACACCTTAGTAAAAATTTAATTATTTGACACCTTAGTAAGTGAACTCAACCGTGCCAAAATGTCTCTTGATAGTTTTGGTCTTTATTTACATTTGATCCCGGCATTTTTGTCTTAAAAGACAATCTATCTGCTCGGAACACTGAGTATGGAACGACACCGTTTATAAAGTTGGCTACTTTATGATTACTTCATTTTGATATCTCGGCTTGCTGGAGTCATTCTTGACGACTTAAGCGGGTTAAACTTTCCATGTAATTTGAGTAACTTGGCTTTATCAACTGAGTTGAAAACGTAAATTGGCCACCGTAAAGAGTTTCAAAGCTGACGTTGACGAGAGGCTAACGCCCGAAACTCTTTACAGTGGCCAATTTACGTTATCAACTTAGTTGATAACACAAAATTACCCTGGTATACCCTCCCACCGACGCAGCACCACAGTTTCTTTAGAACTTGCCCCCTTTATTAGTTAAACTTTCAGTGGTTCTGTCTCAACCAAAAAAGGTGAGAAACGAACTCGGCAAAAAATTCTTGAAGTTCAACTTATTTAAACCTACCACAGGAATACAGTGACAGGTACATTTTCGGACGATACTTCCGGAAAAGGATGACAAAGAGATAACTAGTAGTGCTCTTCTGGCTTCGAAACCGGTAACAGCAAATACAACTTTTTAAACTGTTTAGATATGAGCGCTCTAGGGATAAACAGAGTGGCATAAGAACAGCAACAGGTTTTGATGAGCAAACTGCACCTTTTCCATCGCGAAAAATGCTGCTAGACAGCAGAACGTAAGGGTATCCACACAATAAGGAGAGGACGAGCAAAATTTGTCATACCTTTATTGCAACGTGCAAGACTTAATAAATAGTTGACACACTGTCGAATAATTCAAAACATTTACAAACGGACGTGCTGAATTCATCACAAAACGTTAGAAATTACCTAGCCATGAGTAAAAATATCCGTACAAATTCGAGAATTCATCGTGTCAAAATACTTTTTGTTCTTTGTATAGAAAAAAGCTTTCAAATGTACAAAGCAACGCTTTATAAAAAATTCACAAAATTGCAAAATTCGCATAGGGATCAACAATTTCTCTAAAATCAAGTACATCTACATTTGCTTAATACCTTATAGAAAATGTTTCCAAATGTACAAAGTTATTCATCATTTCTATTTCAACAGCTCAAAATACGTTAAAGATGGAATTACCCTTGAATTAGTTTCTGTTCAACTGCACACATTAGATTTACTGTGTACTTTTTCTCAGGTCAATTTCAGTCTCAGTAAAGGAGAGAAAAATTCATTAAGTTCAAAGAACTGTAAAAAGTGACGGCACAAAATGCTTTTTCGAATAAACGAAAAACAAAGCAGTTAACCCCGATTCAACAAATAAATACTCTTTGTCACTGCCGCCGCTTTGACTCGTAACGCAACTTGCAAGGTTATGTTGCGTAACACTCATAACGAGACTGCCCGGGAGACGAGTGTTGGAGTTATCAAACATTCATATTTAAAATGCACTATTTATGAAAATATTCACACCAGGAAAGACTTTTAGTTGCACCGGTAACATTGTTGAAGAAATCTGTGCTATGAGTTACTAAAGTCCTATGTAACGAATAATTCAAGACCTCTGCGATCTTTTGTAGACGGCAAGCTAAAGAACTACATTGCAAAAATTTCTTCTCGTGATAACAGGCCGGTAAATCGAGAGACACTTTTTCGTAAGAAAATGTTTTGGGTCCGATCATCAACTTTTCACGGTTCGTTTCGTGGCTTGGCCAAGCTCCACTGTTCTGACACGCTGGGCAAAATTCAAACTGCAGACTGTTTCACCCACATTCTTTTCCACAGGCGAAACCTGAACCACCATCAAAGTTTTGGAATCTCCTCCTGCAAACCAAATGATTTAAGCGATAAGTGTTGGCTGATCAACAGTAGAACACAGCCTTTAATCTTCTCCGTGGTCGCTTTCGTCAAACAACATGCGCTCTTAGGAGCACGAAAGCCTTAGCAAACTCGTTTCCAGATTCTCTCTTCCACCCGCCTCAACAGCCCGTTTCTCGAAAGAGCCGGCAACTTCGTGGGCCCGAAGCCATATTTTGCAAAAATTGGCGCGCGACTGACCAAAATTGATCTCCTCGCGCATGCTCGACGTTTGAATGCTGTGTTCCCTAAGACGAGGTTGAGCGTGTCACGTGACCACGAGAAAAAAAAAACATCAGTCGTGAAGCAGTAAAACAAGGTCTCAAGACAAATCTCCGAAATATCAGACGAATACGAGCTTGTCGCCCGATAGCGGGTTAAAGGTGACTTACCCAGAGATTCTTGAAGAAGATACGTCAGCTTTGAATTCCTGTAGGGTACATGAGAACTCCTGTTCTTGAGCGAGTGGATCACGTCACCCAAAGAGGACAAAGACTTGTTTATACTCTGAGCCTCTTTCATCCGGGCCCCTTCAGATCCACTCTTCGACACTCTCTCACTTCCTGCTAAGTCCACCAAGTTAAGCTTTCCTGAGAAAATGTAAAATTTAAAAAAAAAAGAGAGAAACTGAACGGTCAACTTTTTCTTATTTTCTGTACAACAAAAACGAAAAACATGATACATCCTCTGAGATGCCTTGCCTCTAAAACACCCTCTTGTCTCATAGATACAATTCTTCAGAATAGGGAAACTCAAGTAATTTCCCCTTAATCCTCGAAACCCCGTAATGGAAAATACACTGTCCGGATCAAAACGTGGATTTCCTTGAGACAACAACTGAAGTTCGTTAAGAGTACAGAATGTGCCAACGTTTTGTCTCAAACGCTGAGAGTTATTTTCCCATCTTGAAGGAATAATCGCCAGTCTTTCGTACACGCCCCTACTTAACATCAAAACCAAGAAATAGTCAACAGAATTTAGGATTGTATTTTTAATATCAGTTAATACCGCTTGAATCTGACATATTTGACTTCCACTGAATCCCTACATCCCCAAGAAAGTTAGATAAGAAACACCTGCTTACAATACCAGTCTTTTTTTTCAAGCATTAAGGTGGAAGGTAATGAGACGAAAGACAAATATTAACTAAGGGATACTGTTTAATTGAACACTTAACTGTCTGAGATAAACATTCACAAAATCCGTTACGGCGGACACTGCAAAGAATTGATATTTAAATCCTGGACGTGAAAAGGTTGAGCGCCGGTCTACGGCTTTTCCTACCGATTGTCTTATGTCCTGTAGTTTTGTTGAAACCGGTCACCGTCACACAGAGGAGAGCATGTGAACGAGAGGAATGCTCATTCATATCTGTGATTGCAGTAGACCTGTTGGTCTTCCCAATGGCAAAAACCTGTCAAGCAACATTCAAATGAATGAATCAAACAATCAATAACTCAGTTAACTAATCAATCAATCACTCAAACATCTGTCAATCAAACAATCGAACGGTCAGTCAATTAATCACTCAGTAAATGATGCATACCTCATTCAGTTCATCAACGTTGTTCACTTGAATTTCGGTGAGTCCAGGTACAAAAAGACCATCTTTTCCTTGTTTCACTTCAAGTTTAGCGGACGGATCATCACCCAGCAGATCACGGATCATTTCATTATAGATCTCGATCACAGATACGTTGATGGTGTAGTTCCAGTCCACTCCGCGGTCACGTGTCTCTTCGAACAAAAGCTTGAGCGCACGCTGGTTGATACCAGGATTGGATGAGGGGCCCTGGGAAAAGACAAGAACATGGGTTATTTCGCAATTTTCTTCTTGGTTTTGGGGAGGATAAACGAAGAATAAGCACATTTTTACCATCTAATTTAATTCACCAGAGAGAGGAAAATTTTTTCTTCAATAGTTGATCACACAGGGGCTTAAGGAGGCTCTCCCCTCACTACACTTTATCTAAGTTGTTTAAAGTTTCGTTGTATCCTTAAAAACCGTGAGTGCTGAGAGAGAGAGGCTGGGGGGGGGGGGGGGGGGAAAGAAAGAAAAGGGGGTGTTGCAGCCAATGGTCCATTACTTCCGGAGGTTATCCTTGTTTCCATAGCATTATGTGACTAAGAGTATACCTAGTCCTCCGGGCATCGGACGATCCCAGAAAAAAAAAAGAAGTAAAAAAAGAGAAGGCTGCGAGAAGCCTATTTATCATCCCTTGAGTGTCACTAGATACCCAAACCAGCTGTAGCTTGGTAACTAGCATCCGCTCGGGTTATTTGAATGAGGCCAAAATACGACGATGGTTTAACTACCTTTTCTACTAATAAACATTATTGCACAACAACTAAGGCTGATTACCTCCATTGTAAAGGTTTTCCCGCTTCCTGTTTGCCCGTAGGCGAAGATACAAACATTATAACCGTCTATACAAGAAACTATGAGTGCCTTAACCTCTTCAAACACCTAAAAAGAGAAAAGCGGATTGTAGGTTAATTAAGTGTCTATTGGCTAAATATATCTCTACTTCATTAGTAAGAGTAGTTTACCGAGATTGCACAAATTTTACTTTAATTTGATAAAATATTTGGATGGTATTAATGACCAAACAGGAATCGCACATAGTTAAGTACAGCGAGGATTTGACATGGAGTGCAAATGACGAACATAAAGGTTTCCGAGTAATATTTTCTAATACGCACAAACTGTCTCAACGCTTCTTTATGCGAATTTTTGCTCTTAGGTTTCGCTGCTTAACTGCTGCCTTGATGATGGAAAATCCATCACTGCCTTCTTTGACATCAGTAATCGTTCGCTGGTGCGAGATTTCTATTTGAAAACTAAAGCTTAAACGTATGTTGTCACGTCCAACTCATCAAATATGACATCTACCGGCATAAAAAAAAAATTACCTGCTGTTGAGTGGATGTTGATGTGAACACCTTGTCCATCTCAAACAGTTTTGTTGATCCCTTGGAGAAAACACCAAGAACGCCGTCGTCATCTTCGTCAAAAGAAACAACATTGGCAGCCATTTTTCCTCCTCCGTCTTCCTTGATCACAGGCCTTACCCTGCAATATACTCTGATGTTGCCTTTCAAGTCCACGAGTTCGTTATGGAGCTTTTTCCTCAAAGCCATTTCCTTTTTGTACTTTGTAACCAATTCTTTATTTTTGTCATCGATTCCTTCGATACGCTGCACAATCTGTATGGAAAACAAACATGGAATTTCCATTCAAACTGAAATTGCTCCCAGGACGCGAAATCCTCGCGGCAGAAATTCATCCCTATGTAAACAAGGTACCCCTCACTTGGTGTCTTGAAACATACGAGCTACAGAAAATGAAACTGACCTGTTTAATCACCCCGCGTATAGCCGGTTTTATTCCAGTCCCGAGTTTTAAACAGCTTATCCTAAGATCTTGATGTTCTCTCTTGATATTGTCCAAAGTGTTCTTCACCACAATCAGTTGCTGCGTAACGCTTTTCAGCTTTGAGCGCATAACGCTGGTCTCCCTTCCACATTTGGCCCGCTCCTCTGCAACAAGTCTTCTTTTCTCTCCTTCAAAGTCCTTCGTTTGTTGTTCAAATTCTTGTCCAAGCTGATCAATATCCGCTTTATATTTGCTGATCTGTTTGAGAGGCAGAGGAAAAAGAAAAACGGAAAGCAGACGCAGTTACAAGGTGTTAGATTCATTTAATCAACGTTTAAAGGAATCAAGAGGAGGTAAGAAAGGATTTGGTGTGGGGGGGGGGGGGGAAGAGGGGTGGACTCCTTAAGGAGAGCCACGGAAAAACGAAAAGAGAGGAGAAAGAAGAAGAATAGAAGTGAGAAGAGAAAGAAAAGGAAAAGCCGGTTGAGCAAAAGATAGTATAGAGAAAAGAGTGTAGAGAAAAATAAGTTTGGAAGGAAAATCGAAACAACAGCTATCATGTAAAGGCTATGATGCAGATTTTTCACAAGCCCAAGCCTTAAGACTTCCCTGACTCATGAAAACACTGACTGACTTTTTCCTTGCCATTCCTGACATGTAGCATCCATGTAGTGCGCTTTTACTAGAAAGTAAATTATCTAAAGGAGTTGGTACTCTTAAGCAAAATGCAACTTAAGATATCGTAAAAGGTAACCCCAAAAACGTCGCAACTTGGAGCCACACTTCCTACATGCATGTCACCAGAGGGGCGCCACTACACCATCTAAGCTAGCGATCCAGACGTAAGGAGTGAATAAAATTTTGTCCTAGCTCGAATTTTCTTTGTTAGGTTGGGGGAAGCTCTTCCTACGCTCGATCTATTGAGAGAAAGCAAAAACGTACCTCGGATTCTAGCGCCTTTATTTTGCTATCTTTTTGTTTCACCACAGACTCGAGGGAGCTCATTTCCTTCACGGCTTCCTGCAAAGTTCGACAATCGGCCAAAGCTTTTTGCTCATTTCTCGAACTCTCTGTTATGCTGGTTTTTAAAGACTTTATATCAGCTTGCAGGGCAGATACCTACAATTAGAGCAAACACGAACAATGAACGCATGATGATGTCAGGTTTCCCTTCTCTGATATAATGGACATGAACATAAACTCACCTTAGCGTTGTGGTCCGATCTTGTCTTAGCAAGAATTTCTTCCAGATCTTTGTTTTGAGCGATCATCTGGTCAAGCTTTTTTTTGGTCTCCTCCGAAACAACAGAGATGGTCCGCGTCTGCAAAAATATGAAACACTTTTAATAAATAATAATAGTAACAATAATAATAATTAATGATAATGTTTTTTGACGTTAATAATATAATCTTAACCCTTAACACCCTATCATCAGTATTCATATTCACCACACTGTTCTCTGTACATTTACTAAGGTGCTGAAAGGGAGAATTTGTCTAACAATCAAGAGTTTCTTTAGTTGGTGATCATTTCCTTTATTCTCATGACATAAATGTGTGATTCAGTGGTGATATTGTAAGGAGAAATTAGATGCTAGTCATTCTTAGGGGTTAAAGGATTAATTGTCAATTAAAACTTAGGGAAGGAAGTCTGATCAAATGCTGAGGATAACCTTGTGATGGAGAGTCATCCCAGCTAGGAAGGGAGTACTAATGATCCTAGTTGCCTCATGCTATGGAAAGCAGGATAAGCACACAATGGATGGACCACTTAGCTCCAGTACAGTAAACTACATCTACAGTCAACTATTTTTTCCTTCTGCCACTACCAGACTGGTCACATTTGATAGGGGCATTACCATGTTCTAAACAATGATTAGATAGAAATTCTACTTCTTTCTTTTGACTAACCTTTGGTGGTGTAGCAGCCAGATTACTATACTTCGCTTCAGTGTCTCGAAGCTTCTTTCTAAGATTTAGTGCTTCTTCTTCAAGTTTATTTTTTGTAGTTGCATGTAGTTTGTGAGTACTCTGTAAATCATGTTCCAATGTCTGAATCTTTTTTTTCAAAGTAGTGACTTCCTCTTGGAGAGAAAACACTTGTTTGTTGTTTTCTCTTGGTTTATCCTGTAAGATAAAATACATTTCTGTATATCAACAGATACATCTCTATTAAGGGACCATCAACATTCCAGACCAGGCTACTGCAGGGGAATCCCAGCCCCCTGCTATTCACCATATTCCCAACAAAGAAGCCCAGCCCCATGCTATGTTGCACTAATATTGCAATGTACAAGATGGCATGAGCCAAGAAAAAATGTCTGGCATAAGATTGGGTTTTTAAGACCAAGGAAAAAATATGATCAGATTGCTCTATGATTAATTTTATCTTTGTGGAACCAAATGATGAAACAAAGATGATCCCTTATACATAAATTGTTTAAATAACAACCAAAAGAACTTACACTTTCTGCTTCTGAACTTTGCAACTTGAGATTTTCAGCGTGAGCTTTGCGAAGCTTTGTCTCCAACTCTGAAATATTTTCTGTCAAACGACTCATGTTCTCCTTGTGTTCATGCTTAACTGTCTCAAGTTCTGACTGCGTTGACAGCCATGTTTCATGAATCCTACTTTTCTCTGCATGGAGATCATTTATGGAGTCAACAAGTTTCCTGAGACTTGAAGCTTTGGTGTTAGCAGCATTCAATGATTGTGTGGGACTTGAACCTTTGATGTGACTTTCAAGCTCAGCAATTTTGGTTTCTTGTTCTTCAATAAGTTCCTCTAAATTGTGGATAAGCTCTGCTTTCATAGCTAACTGAGATTCATGTGTTTTCTTCAGAATTTTTATTTGTGATTTTTTGTTGTTTTCTGCCTTCTGGAGCTTTGACTTATAGTTGGCAGTTTTGTCTGTCATAGCCTGGTAAACAGCAAAGAGTAAAAAATTTAGATGAATCATTAAATACATCATTTAATATGTCTTTATTTATCTACACTTATTTATTTATTTAATTTAGTAAGTTATTAGTACATCCAAGGAATGGAAGCTTGTTCAAAAGTTGAACGTGTATTCTTAAAGTATATATTATTTAATATACATTTAATGTATGGTCCCGAAGGAAACAGTTAGTTTCATTTTCCCTCAAGTCCTGGTATTTCCTTTGACTTCATCTCAAGAAACATCAGGACTCAAGGGAAAACAAAACTAACTAGTTTCCGGTGGGACTATATAATAAATGCTTTGTTATATATTTAGACTTTCCCTAAAACAATCATATGGCAACTAACAAACATGCTGTTGAAAATTAGCCCAAGCAACAGCTGCACAATTGTATCCCGGTCAGGATCAACCAATCACAGTGCTCGTTTTGTTGAGTGAAAGTTTAGGTACATAGCAATGTAATTTATATCACTGTCAAAAACAATGAAAGAATTCACTAAACAAACTTCTCCCAGCTGAGAAAGTCTGAAAATGGACAGAAATTACATGATTTTACTGACTAGAAAAGATCTACTAACAGTTGAAGGAATTAAAACAAAATTCCTTGACTGAGATGAAAAGAGTAACAGTACTGTGTTATTGTAAAGGTTGTGTGGGGTGATATGGTTTAACACAGCTGAAACCACATGCACACCTGGAGAATGGTGACTAAATAAAAGTAGAATCTTAAAATTAGAAAAATAATGAGACTGAAATAAATGTTACAAGCAGTCCTATTATGCTGAATTTTGAAGTCAAACGAGCCCTGAAAAGTTTCCATACAGATTTTTTATTTCTGTTTATGTTGCTTCTTTTTTTGTCCCACCAGACCAAGTTGGTAAAGAAAGACTACTTTTAGATTAAGGGTGTAATGCTCTGATATAATACACAGTATGACATAAGTCTGTGAACAAATTCAAAAAAACTACTACAAGCACTAAGCAAACATGTCTAATGCAGTCTCAAAACAAATACAGAGCAGGCAAGTTTTGACAGGGAATGAACAAATACACAAAGCCAGCTTTGAGCTGAACTGAGCCAGCCTGTTTAAATATTGCAAATAAATAAAATTTAGACAAACCTTTAGATTCATAAGAAGTTCCTCACGCTGCTTGTCTTTCTGTTTTAACTCTGCAAGCAGAGCTTGATACTCCACATCTGATGAACCTGAAATTGTACCACAACTTTTATTTTATGGATAGGGGAAATAGATATCATCTCTAAAATGTTTTTTAGGTAAGTGGACTTTTTATAGTCATTAAAGGCAGAATTTTGAGGCTTAGACAATGAAAAACCAGTTTATCAACTTTGATCATGATTCTGCCAGTTTAAAAAAAATGAAAATTTCAAACTACTTTCTTGTAAATAAACATATTTCAGATACTAATCATGTTCCTAATTAACCAATTGAATTGTTACTTAGACTTGGGACATGTTATTAATGTGATTACACATTTTTTTAATGTCTTGCAGTGAATTATAACCATGTTGGAAAAAATCTCCAAAATTAGTCAATCCATTCTCACTGGGAACAATTGTATACCAAAGCTGATCTAAGAAGCTATCTACAAAAAGCACTAAGAATAAATCACAACGGAAAAGCAAACAAAAGAAACAAACACAGAATGGTAAATAAGCCTGTTAAAATAGAGACGTTTCAAACTGTCGGTGTATTTGAAAAATCTAAGCTTACTGAAAAACCTATTAAAAATCTTTCAATTCTATCACCTCGTGATATTTTGCAGCTTGTCAAAGAAAATCCTACTTTGAAACTCTCACGAAAACATAATCAACTCTTTTTTCCTTATTCCTAAATTATTTTCCAACCAAAGTGTGGCTAAATCGTCCTAAAATTCATCGAACAATATTTTACAATCAAAGTTTCAATCTTTCCAATAGAGACGACATACAAATTAATTAATAATATTGCATATTTGTTCAATGAGGAGAGAGACAATGAGTGCTTCGGATGACATTGCAGATAATCTTACAAATCTAAGGGAGACGGAGCATGAAACTATTTTAATTTTGCTGGTTGTTGACATGAGCGCAACAGGTGGTTAGCTAATTAAATGGCAGGTCAGAGTTAATAGCATGCAAACTTAAGACAAAATATGTTCACAACTATTCGAAAGACGCTGTGTACGGTTTGCAGAATGAAATGTAGTTCAAGATAAAATTATCTCTATGTAAAACAATAATTCACCTTTGCTAGACAGCTGATCAGCTTCAGGTTCCAATTCTTCATCGTCGCTTGATGACTGTCCGGCTTCCGGACTAGAATCGTCTGTTACATGTACGAACAAAGACAGAGAAAGGATAAGTTTCAAGAAAGCCAAGCGAAGACAAGCGATGTTCAAAATGTAACTTTTTCAAATAAAAGCATATCATGTCTTATAGGCACAGTTTAGGATTTACAGGCTATAGTAAAGCCATGGCAAGATCGTTTAAGCTTACCATCGAATCCTAACTCCTCTTTCCACAAATCTTTTCGCGACGGAGATGGTTTATGGCTCGAATCAGGCTTGAATACCATCGGAGTCTTGAATGATGGTGAAGTTTGTCTCTGAAGGAAAACACAGGATGACATGTAAAAGTGAAACAAACATGAATTCTTGCTGGCATGGTCGTATACGATACTTCTTTTATATAACGTGAATCCTGTGCTGAGCTCACCTTCATTCGATCGTGAGTGAACGACATTTTCAGATTACTACAGTTCTTTCCGGTAGATTTCGTTACTCCTACCACAATCCCCTAAATTTCTGGATGAATCTTCACCCGCCCGGTATTTCACGTAAATGCTTATGTTTTGGCTAGGCAGTGGCTTCAGCTAGCCTGACGTTAGCTCCATTCCTTCTACTTTGGGTCCAGGTGGAAGACATAATAAATAGTTTACTCAATCAACGAAGGCATGAAACCGTTTAATGTGAAACCCGGCTTCCTTCACGATGACGTCACCAAGCAACAGTATACAATCTGACCCAATCCTCTTTTAGAATCCCACTTCGCCGGGCAAGTTCAAACACATATGAAGTTTTGAAATTTGGCGGCTGTTGGAACAAACCAGTATAGTATAATATCAGAATAATTCTAGTTTAAGCTCCTGCATACAGGTCGTTTTTATCATTTTTGATGTGATAATTATGATAAAAAAATATACATACACTCATGCACACTCTTTGGCCGGAACGTTCACACATAGCTAGACGAGTGAAATAAAATCAATGATAAAAAAGAAGGAATAGAAAAAGGGAACCTGACTTGGTTCGTTTTGATTACAGAAAACACAGAAATCACTTTTTTTTCGTCCATAGGGTTAAATTTAGCTGCCTCTTACACTTTCAAATATTCCCCTCTAATAATATCATTCTTGGCACATTCAAGGTGCTCTCGGCCTCTTAGGATCATAGGACTCTCAAGAGCTACCAGTGCAATATAAAATCGTTGTCATGGAACTGGTAGATGTGGTCTTATTATTTTCCTTTAGGAAAAGGAGATTGTAACAGATATTTCACAATCTGAAGACCGCTTAATAGCAGACATACTGAGGGTGATACATGATCTCTCTGACCCTGATAGTCACGTCTAAGTTCTTTGGTCTCCCTTCCCTAAAACTCTAGAGTTCTTAATGCCCAAAGTTCTTTTTTCTTTTTTACACAATTTGTTTCAGAAATCTTTGTCTGCCCCCATATCCACCGTTGCTTGCCTTTTCTAAAATAATTGTCACTGCTTCGTCGGACTACTGGGCCCAAGGCTCTCTGCAATTCCCGGTTGAAGTTAAGGACATTTTCTGTTGCGTACTTGACGTAAAGCTGTGTTGAAGATGGCGGCCTTATTTGCACGCTTTGGGAACTGTAAAATAAGCCGGGCAGCAACATGCTTGAGAACTTTGAGGGTCTCGGGGCAATCAACTAACAAGGTAAAAATATATATTTTTAATTACGGAAGAGATACTTCATACGTAGGATAGGCATGGCTAAGTGAATGAAATATGTCGTATTCTTTTTTACATCTCACAGATGCTCAATCGCTATATCAGAGATGTTGCCTCACGCACTTATTCAACGACTGGGTTATACCGAAGGGTGAACTTTGGAAGACCAAGAAACTTTAAAATTTACGGTTACAGTGGTGTTAGGCACGAACTGTCGCCTTGGATTAAAGGAGCGAGATGTTTTTCGCTATTCGGATCACAAAGTTCCTCCCCAAGTCCAGGTAAGGTGTATTGGCTGTAAATGACGTGACGTGAAATAAAGTGCTGTGCAGTCTACTCTCGATAACTCGAGTCTTCGAGGAAATTGATGAAATCTCGAGTGATCGAGAACTGAAAGTAATCCACCTGAAATATAGGGAAAAACACTGACTTCCAGTCCATGAATTACCCCTGTGACTACCTTGGGGTGGACTACCCTCATGACTACCCTAGAGTGGACTACCTTAGAGTGGACTACCCCCATGAGTACCCTGGAGTGGATTACCCCCATACTACCCTGGAGTGGACTACCCCCATAAGTACCCGGGAGTGGATTACCCCTGTGACTAACCTAGAGTGGACTTAACCCCCATGATTAGTCTGAAGTGGACTACCCCCACCAAAAACAATTTCAGATGAGTAACTGCATGCATCCATTTTATTTTCATCTGCACAGCCTTGAGCAGACATTTTGAGTAATTCTACATGCTTTATTTATGAACTTGTTTTCTTTGACAGATAACACAGAACTCTTGCAAGAAGAGAAGGTCACAAATCCATTTGTACAAGAGAATGAGTCAGGATCAGTATTAGAGTCCATGGCCACAGGAAGCGAAATGTTCAATGATGTGGCAGATACCCTCACCTCTGTTGGCGAGCCGAGCTTGGCAAGTTTAGGATTAGGTGGCTGGGGTCCAACTGGCATCATTCAACAAGGCCTGGAGTTTATCCATGTTACTGGGGGTCTCTCATGGTGCGCTTCCATAGCTGTGACAACAGTGTGCATACGTCTCCTGCTTCTTCCTCTGATTGTCAAGTCACAGGCCAACACAGCTCGACTGAATAATGCACGGCCAGAGTTACAGGAGGTAGAGCTTAAAATGAGAGAGCTGTCAAACTCTACTGATTCAGCAGCACAAGCACAAGCTTCTGCAATGCTGGGAAAAATTTACCGTGAGAACAACTGTCACCCTGTTAAGGTAATTGCAGAGAAAACTGTTGTCAAGATCTTGATTAATCCTGTGGTCAATTCATTGATCTGGGTTGAATAATTGCTTCTCCATCTTTAATTGCCGTTGTTAAAATACTGACATTGGCCCATTAATTTAATTATTTGGTGAACATGGATTTTGTCTCATCATTAAACTTATTTAACACTTAGCAATTTCTTTGTTTCTTTTCAGAGTTTATTGGCCATTGTTGCCCAGTTTCCTGTTTTCATCTCATTCTTTTTTGCAATCAGAGGAATGGCTAATTTACCGGTAGAATCATTCAAGACAGGAGGATATCTTTGGTTTCAAGACCTAACATTATGTGATCCATATTATGTATTACCTATCATGTGCAGTTTTTCCATGCTGGCATCATTAGAAGTAAGAAAAATGTGCTTCAGAAGGAAAAGTTTATATACCTTGATGGTTATCAGCAGTAAACTAGCAATCATACTAGTCATTGCCTTCATGTTACACATTTCTAAACCTGGCACCATATGTATATTATATGCAGGTTGAGTGAGTGGTTTGTTTTTTCCACAAGAATTAATTTTCCAAATTTCAATTTGACCTGGAAAACAGTGAACTTGAAGAGCCACCTAGTGGAAAGTCAGCTACTAAATTCCCATAGTTAATATTATTATTCATTATTATTTATTAGTGTTATTATTATTGTTATTTTTATTGTTATGTTTCATCATTATCTTAATCTATTGTCTGTTATAATTGTAATTATAATTGTTATTTTTACTTTTATTAATTGGGGATGAGCACAACGATTTAAATGTCAGTGAGCCTCAAAGACCTTACCTGCCTATGAATGAAGGAAAGCATCATAATTTAAATGTTCATATTCTGTGCGTGATTTTTCTTGTAGTTAGGTGGTGAAGTTGGAGTCAGGACTCCCCATATGGAGACAATGAAGACAGTCTTTCGCATAATGGCTGTTGCACTGATCCCTTTCACAGCACATTTTCCAGCAGTATGTTTAATATCAACCTGTCTTTTGTTTATGTGTCAATCAAGTCTAAGCTTCAACATCCCCCCCTGGCAACCCTGCAAGCATTTGAACTTTTGAAGATTAGTTATTTCAAGTTTCTGCTCCCCCCCCTCCCCCAGGCCAAGATCACATTTAAATGCCCCACCCAATATCAAATGATCCTTGGTGTGTTCAACAAATGTTGTGGAATTAAGCAAAGTCATGGGTTAGTTTTTGTTGCTGCTCTATAAAAAGATGTGTATTCAGGGTTTTCATTGTATTACACTGAAAAGACTTGACACTTCCAGTTCTAATACTCCACCTCACCAGGTAGGGTTCAAATTCCCCACCTGCTGGGTATGGGGGATGGTCAAATGCTCATGGGTTGCCCAGGGAGATGTTGAATAAGTAAGACAGTTTTGTAAAGTTATTTTGTTACACTTTCTGAAAAAACTTGTATGTGCAGAAAAAGTGAAGATCTAAAATGAATAGCAAGACAGAAACAGTGGGAGGGGTACCAAGGGTTTTTATTTATTTATTTATTTATTTTGAACTCTTTCTGCTGTCCATGGCTTTCTAGCATACATTATGCTAGGAGATGGGGTAGGGTTTCACTTGTGCATAGTTCTCTAGATCAAAAGTTCCAGTTAGGAGCCCTGACCAGTTCACTGCATTGTATTCTTGGGCAAGACACAAGGATTATGAAGGGGTATCTGCAACTGTCAAGAAACCTTGGGGAAACTTTTGGAAGTGATATTTGATGGACCAGAATCTTGTTGAGGATGAGTGGCAATACTCCCAGCTACTTTAGTTCACAGTAAGAGAGATAAGAGTGGAGATTTATGCCAAGTATGTCACTCAAATAATTGGCCAGGGTTCAAATCCATGCCTCCTTAACTTGACTATGACATCTCTGTAACTCTTCAGAGAAAACTAAACTAAATGCAAGGGAGAAATAGCTAACTGTGAGGATTTTGCAATTACTTGAGTAACTTTTTTGTCACAAAAAGAATGCTACTCTTGTTGCATTCAGAATATGATTATGATATATTTTTTTAACATTTTTCAGTAGGTTCTTTTATTGTTTCTCAACAGGCCATTTTTTGTTACTGGGTAACATCCAACTTGTTTACAATTGTTCAAGTGGGATTTTTAAAGAGCCCTTCAGTAAGGAGAGCTTTAGGAATCCCTGAAATGATAAAACATGAAAATCTACAAGAAGCTGGAAGCTTTTTTGAGAACTTGAAGGCTGGTGAGCTATGACAAACTATCTAAGTTAATGAATTAAGCATTTCTTATCCATCAACTTCCTTCTTTCCCTTAACCTTTTCATTTTGGTACAACTGTGCACCTTTTCCCTTCACTTTCTTCCATCATTTCTTGCCTCCTTCAATCTTTCCGTCATCTCTCCCCTCACTTTCCTCCTTTCCATACAATACTTGTTCAATGATCTCCCACATGTCTACCTACCTATCAAACAAGCAGCCTATCTGCATTTCAGCTTATTAGCCTACACTAATTTCAGTACATAGGATTAGTTGTAAGACCTAACTGTATTTTTACTCATGCACTACCCCCAGCTACCAAAATGATTGTACCTGTAGTATTTGCCAAACATTAAAATTTTTAACTGTCAACTGACAGCTAGCCAACCTGTGACCTATCAGGTGACCCTCTGCTTGGAAACTATCCATCCTTTTGTACCTTCCAACCTTTTCTCTGATCATCTTGTTTATTTAACTTACTAGAGACTCTGTGACTTTGAATGCTCTGACATACAAATTCTAAACTCTCTAACCAGGGTTTCAAAATTCACAAGAAGAAGGAAAACTGAGGCATGCAGAGAAAATGAAGAGACAGAGATTGAAGGCCTTGGGAGAGGCCCCCTTGGAAGCAACATACGAGTTCAATCCCAGGATTGAACAGAACCAGGAGATTCTCAGTTTGTCTGACAGTGAAAAAAAGAGTGACAAACGTGGAAGGAACAGAAGAAGAATGTTGGAGAGACTGGAGAAACCAGCCCCTCAAACTGACCTTAGGATTAAATTCAACCAGGAGTACTTCAGTGCCAAAGCTCATCAACAAGCAAAAGAAAAAGAGTAAAAATGCAAGGGGGAACAGTCTCTTTGAGGCTCTCAGTCAGGGAAGTTGAGACATGTGCCTGACTTTTCTTTTTTCACAACTGACTGGGAGTCTGGCTCAAATTTCAAGCAATACAGCCATGTGACCAACATACTGAGTTACCAAGGCCTGAATATGTTTTTGATTAACAGCTGAAGGTGATGCGCAGCAGAGTATACTCTGATGTCTTTGGCCTTTATTGACTTGTACATTTACCAACTATTTGTTTTAAAGAGAAGCTTACATAACATGTAGTCCATAGTGTGATTTAAATGCTCCCAAGAACTGGATTTCTTAAAGGTTTTTGATGTGAAAGGTTTTCAAAGGTTGCAGCATAAGAACAAAGAGGTCAGAGGTCACAACTCAAGTTGTCCAAACCCAGCTTTGAACAACACTGCCTTGTACAATATTGTGCAATAGTGTAACTGTTAACTGGTTATGATATCAAGTTTTTTTCTTCACCATTGTAAACTTGTGCAAACAAAAAAAAAAATGCTAGAATTCACATATGTTTGAGATGCAAATGTTGCTATCAGTTTAAACAAAAATTGAAGGATTTTCTAAATGGCAGGTGCCTAGACTGACAATTTAGTTTTATCAGTTGAGTTGATAATGTAATTTGACCACTATAAAGAGATTTTAGAGCCGCGTTAGCCCTTCGTATTTCGCTCTGACGAAGGGATAATAATAGAGAAGTCAGCGTTAGAAACCCTTTACTGCAGCCAATTAAGTTCCCCTCCAATGCAGCGCCACAATTTCTCACCTCCAGCCCAAGTCTAGCCATAGCAATAGTTATGGTTGTCGCAAAAGTGCTTCAGAATTAACGAGAAGGCTGAGAGCGACGACAGGACCTCTACTATGATCCTTCTACATCCAATCTTACTGTTTCTACTCCGATATGAGGTCATCCAAGATCGTCTGCTGAACTGGAAACTGACTTTCGCATTTGAAACACTTTGTTACGGTAACCGCAACTGAAATTGAAAAGTTTCACCTTCTTCATCTTTGTACCCCAGCCAAAATGTCACTAATAAACAGTTACCTCAATCTCGACCGATGTTAGCATTTATTGCCTTGAAAAACGAAAAATAAAGCTTTCATAAAACCAACGTTTGTATAAAAATAACATGCAATTTAGGTAGCTACTTTTGAAATTCAGGCTGCCACTTTCTGGATTTCTGGCAATTTTTAAGCAACTTTTCAGCAGCCAGTGAGCGACCCAGCGCCGCACAGCGGATGACGCTGTTACTATGGTAATATGGTGAGGCGCGTATCATGCTTCTAATTTCAAGATGGCGAATTCTGCGTGGAACTCGAAATAAGCAAGGTTGAAATCTTAAAAGAATGGGTTACATAAATTTGTATTTTTTATAAATCGTAAGAAATGAAAACCTCGTCTCGATACGATCTAGAAAGCGGAGGCTGGAATGCAAAGTTTGGAGAACAAACAAGAAAACAGAGGCATCCATGTAAGTTGAAGATCTGAAATCCAGATTAGGCATAACTTCTTTATCGACACTGTTTAGTGTTTGTTATAACTTAACTTTATCGTATTTATCTAGATATATGAGTGAATCATTGAAAAATCGTGGTAAGCCTGGTCATAGATAACAGTTCATCATTTCGATGATGTTTATTACAAAGAGGTTTTGGCATGTTTACAAATTTAATAACACGATTGCAGATCAACTCTATATGTACACGAGATTACTAGTAAGTCTTATGCATGGATAGAGTTGATCTGAAAGTTTGACTGTTGTTCAAGAGGCTTCTGATGTCGACGAGCGGGACATTTAACTACCGTCTGGTGCTGTGTGCAAATTAATACAACCATTCTGTGTCGATTTAAGTGTTTAGGGGAAATGTTTTAAATAAAAACATGGAATAAATGTTTGTGGTAATTTAATTGATCAAGATTTAACCATATGAATGTAAAAAATTTATTTTTCTGTCTGTGATTATAATTTATCATCTCATCAAATGTTTATTTTAATTTACTTACTTAGTGCCAAAGCTTATTGGCCTTCCTGCTATTAACTACAATGGTCTGAGGTGGTTGTGTGATATTGAAGGCCTTGGAGAGAGGTATGTCCAATTGAGTGATAAAATCAACCTTTTTCTATGCTCTTCTTCCAAATAACCCTTCATAGCTGGTAGATTTGTGTTTGTCATGGAACTTTCAAGAGTATTAAGCCTTAAAATTTACAAGTAGGAGGGAGGTAGGAAAATGGGAAAACCATTTTTCCACCCTAAATTATTGTCTTAATTACTTAATTACTGCCTTAATTACTAAATTAATTAACAACTGCATGTTTTTACAGCTCCTCCATACCAAACCAGCAACTATATTAGCTACTTTTTCTTTGTATGTTGCTGATGTTAAGAAATCATCTCACCAGGAAGGTGGATGGCAGGGGATCATTGGCACTCCAGGAACCCCCCACACCCAGGCCTTGTTTAATCTTTAACCCCTGAGAGTGACTGACTGCTAGTTCTCCTTACAGTATCACCTTTAAAGCAAATGTAAACATCATGAGAATAAAGAAAATCATCACTAATTTAGGAAGCTAGTGATTGTCAAACAAATTCTCTTTGTCAGTGCTATTAGAAATGTAAAGAGAACAGTGTGGAGAATATAAACACTAATGTTAAGGTGTAAAGAGCTAATGTTTAATTTTAAATTCATGAAGACTCTGGTCCAAAGTTTCTCAAGTGTCTTGGCTGTTTGCATTTCAATTTCAGGGACAGGCCATCCACATCAGAAGCTCATGAGTTATTTTTAGCCAACTATCCAAAGATGTTCAACAATCCCAGACAGCAAGCTTTAAACTTATCTTTAAATTCTACACAGCCAAGGTAACAAATTAATTTCCATTTACTTACAAAGGAAACACCTTGAAAAATTCCTGTCTCATTTTCTCTGAAGACAAGAAAATGTCTGAACACGCCTGTCTCTATTTTTTTAAATTTGTGGGGACCTTTTCTTAAATTCAATGCTCTTACCCTCATCTAACTATAATGTTAGAAAGGGTAAGTTTCTATACATAACCCACAATTCCTCCAGTTGCTCTGACAAAGGCCCAACACTTGAAACATCAGCTTTTAAACTCTTTATGGTTGCCAATTTACATTGTCAACTCAGTTTCTAATACTAAATTACCCTGTTAAACTCTCCTACCAATGTAGCACAACAGTTTCTTTAGAGACTTACTTCCTTTAATAACTTTCTAGAGAAACTGTAATCAGGGGAAGTATTTTAAGATGATTTTTTTCAACTAAGTTGATAAATGAATGTAAATAGCCCACTGTAAAGACTTTCTGAAGCTAAGGTAACTGTTATGTTAATTTGTTGTTATTTGGTGAAAAAGATTTTTTTTTTCTTATTTGATTACAACCAACAGAAAGCTCAATTTTGGTGATGGCCAGTTACTTAAAGCTTCAGAAACCAAAATACCACATGGTAAGTTTTCTTAACTTGTTGTTTGTTTGCATGTTCTTTCCTTTGCTTCAAATTTAAATTCATTCAAGCTACTGGTATTTAAACTTATGGAAATGTGATTCATTCCTTTCTTTAGACAAAGGGTTATTTCCTCACTGGTGTAAAGGATTTGATGTTCCAGTAAGCCATAACATATCAGAACACCTTTCCAAGCTTCATAAACATTCAGTCATCACCATGTCTGCAGCTGCGTTACTTGACATGAGAATAAAGTCCATTAAAAGAGTGCTACGGAAACAGTAAGTTCCTTGGGCAAAGATAATGCCAATGCTATAACTATATCCATTTCCTGGAATGGAAAATTTTTACTTGAAAAGTAAAAAATGTATGTATCTTTTGAAGTGTAGTGGAAAGAGTGGTTAATGGTATTTTAGATCATTAGAAGTTACAAAATTAAATGAAAACCAACTTCAATTATTAAGGGTACATTCTTTGAGGTTAGTGAACATGTGAATCAAACATAGTAACAGTGATTGTATTCCTGATAACAACCTAAAGCACAAGGGTGATGGTTGGGGGGAGGAAGGGTCAGCTTTAATGTGTCTGAGCCCTAAACCTTTTTTGTTCATGCAGTGCTTGCAGATTTTTCTGCTTTTTCTGCATTGAAGGACTGGAGGGCCTTCAGTTTGTGATTTCTAGCTTGCAAAACTAGCAATACAGAAGATATTCAAGTTTATCAGGTACAAAGAAACTTAATAATTTTTTTATTGCATCATTTGCCTTTACAGACCCTTTGAAAGAAAATCAAAGGAGAATGAGGTGCTATTAAAACACTTGCAGTACTTTCCAGAAATAGCTGAGCAGGTATCAAGACATGTGCTTAAGGAACTGTGTTCAGTGGCACAGCTTGACAAATGTCCTGAGGAAGATTACACAGGTTAGGAACACATCCCTGTTGACGCAAAGACTTTTGAAGTTTAGGACTATTGACTCTAATGATATGACACGCCCTAGGAATAGCTGCAATTTGAAAGTGCATTCAATTTTTTGACTTGACAATATTGTTGTTCATATGAGGTGGAATTTTTTGGTGAGGCACTTGCATCTCACATCATATAAACTTTTGCTCACAGTATTTGGGAACACAGGACTGCATCTCATCTTGCGTGGCAGTGTTATGGTGCAGTCAACGCAAGCATTCTCACCTGAACTTTCAAGAGAAGCAACTGAGGTCTCCTCTCCATCACCCTCCTGTATCCTTGAAGAAGATGAGCTACAGATTTCAGAAAAGGTAGAAAAACATTGACGACAGTAAACTGAAAGAGACTTCCATTCATTTAACAAGCACTTTGAATTAAAACAAATTATCTCACAATTCTATGAAATTTAATCCCCAAAAAAAATTCAATCAAATTTTCCAAGTTCATCATTTGCAGTCCATTTAAATATCCAAGAATGACTGTCGTCCAATTTCTCCTTACAGTATCAGCCTTGAATCAAATGTGAAGGTTATGATAACAAATCCCCTGATTATCAAACAAATTCTCCTCATCAGTACCATAGCAAATATAAAGAGAAAAGTGTGGAGATAATAGGAAAGCCAATGTTAAGGTGTAAAGGATTACTCTTCTCTATCTTTAGCTTGCCTCTTGCCCTTCACAATTTACTTGGAAGTCAGGAGACAGTGTGGCTTTTTTGAAGAACTAGTGTCTAGAAATTATCTTCAATTTGAATACTTATGTGCATCTTAAAGAAATTATTCAACTCTTTCAACTTGTTGACTGAAGTGTTTTCATGAAGATGTTTTGGTTAAATTACAGCTCACTGTGGGCCAGTGTTTTGGAGTCCTAAGCAAAGTTGAAGAAAAGGAGGCAAACTCAAAGTAAGTCTGTTGATTTTCCTCTTAGCTTCTTAGATTTCTTTTCTTAGCTTCAAGCAATGAAATTAGTTTTGAGGAAAATGTTCCAGTGATAAAAGTGTTTCCTACATGGGACAGAAGGAAATGATAGTCAAATTAATTTTTTGATCAATCAACTGACATACTTTTCCTGCTCTCATTGGTCATTGTAAGGTTGAATTACTATGTGGTTAAGATTTTGGGAACAAGGTTTTAAAGTTTTAGATCCCATTCCCCTTCATGTTTAGATTTAGGTACTGGTATGTTAACATGACAAAAGTTTGACTTTTCTCTAGTCATCTCTTTTAAATATCAACAAAGGAAGCATGCAAAAGGTATGTGCACCAGGGGTACACATGTTGGAAAGTGGGAAGGTAGACAAAGTAAGACTATGTCTATTCTTCCTTCCCATCATCCCTCTGGGGTAGTAGTGCTAGTCTCTTAAGACCCACAGCTGCATCTTAAAAGTAACTAAAAATTGAGACAAGTTTGGGAAAAAGACCCCTTTTTCTTAAAAAGGAGATTAATTGCTATTTCCAAAGTGAATTTTCATAATCTGATTTAAAGCATGTTTCTTTTAGACTTCTCTCTGTTGTCTCCTTGGAGCCATGTGAGTTCTTGAAGATTTCAACCAGTGACTATGCTAGAGTTATACAGGTTGGTGCTGAAACGAAGAAATTCAATTAGATCAATAATTTTAAATGAAATTGAAGTTTTAATTTGTTCCCTTTTTTTCCCCTTCAGATAATTCAAGCCCGAGAGGAAGAGCAGAAGTTGTCTCTAGCAAAGGTGTGTAAGCTGTTCAATAGCTGGCCTCTGTTGTCACTCAAAAAAATCGCTGGGCTCATCAAGTGGAGAAAGTTCCCACCAGGTCAAGGTAATATTTGCTATCAGGAGAATAGTCTTGGAAAAAGCATGTTTTGTAGCAAAATTTTGTATGATTTTTCACTAGTTCACAGAGCAGAATGCGTATGCTCCATTGAGGTACTTGTAACGCTGTCTAAAATAAAGTCATTACTTACAAATACTACCTCTCAAGCCACACCCATCCCACACGAAGTGAGCTTTGAAATGTAGACTCCAAAATTCAATTGTTCATGTAGCCTGCGAGTAGACTCTGATTACCGGTAGCGCTGCTTCACGAGAATCTTGCGGTCCTCGGGATTTGAGCCTGGGAGCTGCTTGTGCAGCGATGCCAATGAGAGCTTGCACGAAGGAAGTGTGAAGGCTACTGTCCGTGGGAAGATTGATGCCCATCTCAACTCATAGCGCTTCCCTCATTAAGAAACACACTGGTACCTTCAAGTAAACCAGAGCAGAATTTATTGCGTATAAACTAACCGAAGTCTTACTTAGTATCATACGTGGGATGTTACATGTCGTAATCACTGGGCTATTGTTAGATTTCCCAGTTTGACATGTAAGATCAATAATTACTGACACTTCTCTATAATGTTTCACAGTTCTGGTGAGCGAAGGTGAAAGATGTGAAGTGATAGGGTTCATCAAGAGTGGGGAGTGTCTTCTGAGACGTTACATCAATGTAGCACATACATTTCCAAACGGTAGAAAGGTTAGTGCTTGTCTCTTTATAAACTTTGAATTGAACCCAGAAAGTCACAAAAAACTCTTCAATTACTCCTTACGCTCTATTCAGGAAGTGGTTGACGTCCTAACAATTCCAACCTGATAACTGGTAGTACAGAGTTCTTCATTTTTCTAAAATGAGAAAAGCGCAGTGACACTGGAGCATCTTAGTTTTCATTTACCTGGAAGTAGTTTTCAAGTAGCTTCATATTGTATTAGTACCTTTATAAGAATAAGTAGACACCTCCACAGAGGAGACTTCAAAAAGTCTTTTTCCTGTCTATGTCGAACATGAGCTTTTGGCGACAGGAGATTGGGACGAGACAAAACCACGATACCGGGCGTGTCGTCAAACGTCATCATGTGTTTGCTTTTGCTCCCCACTCGTTAGACTGTTTTCCAATAAGGGATTCAGGCATGAAGTAAATTGTTGTTAGGGATTGGAGAGGGATCTTGTGGGTAAAAGTGACCCTTTAAAGACTTGACATGCCCCAGATATCAGTAAGATGATCCCACGCAATGCTCCGCCCTTGCTTCCATTCAATTTTCCTTCTAAGTGATGCTTTGAGGCCTCCAGAAGTTGCTGTTTCTGACTGTTTCTACGTGGGATAATTTTTTTAAAAAACTTTGTCTCTGTTGTATCTTGATCAGGAGCAGCGTGTCAAGTCCGTAATGATTGGCAGACTGTCTCCTGGAGACTCGTTTGGTGAGATAACAGTCCTGAAGGGCTTGCCAATGCCATGTTCAGTCATCACAGACACTCATGTACAAATAGGCAGCATATCTACACTCGATGTCCATGGTAGGTATTTTGACACCTCATCTCCCCCCTCCCAACCCTCACCCGATCAACTTTCTCCCCTCCCTTCCTCCCTGCCCCTAATTCGACGGCTGAGTTTAAGATTTACAGTCTTTCTTGATCTTTTCCACACACGACGCTTTTGACACTGCTGATTTTGGCACTGTGCAGGATGCGTGTCACCTTTGAACCGAGTACTAGCCTGGTTCACCATAGAGTCTCTTTGGCTCTGTAGTACAGTATCTGTGCGTGAAATTCGAAGATCTGGAGCTCAATTCCTTGTGGGATACTCAGACCTGTTTTCTTTTTTTGTCCCACGCCTGTTACAGTCGAATTACATCTTCCCTCATTCGAAGACTGAGCTCAAAATTTACGATCTTTCTTATTCTATTTACAAATTGAATAATTTTTAATACCAACCACTGCTGAATCGCTTTTTTTTAGACTTGGATGAGGTCACAAGGTCTCTTCTCTCGCAGTCCTATTCAGTGATGGATGCCAATTTAACAGAGGTAGCGTACACTTCAATGAGATACGTTTTGTTGATGGATTCTGTGTGCTTCTAACGACAACTTGTATTTATGTAAATTAATGACTCAACATAAATGAATCATTACATTTCAGGACGAGATACAAAAAGAGTATATCGAACAGGAGAAAGAGAAGGAATGGGTCAGGTTTAAGGTGGGTAGAATTGTTTCGAATTAGTTTAGTACCTCTTTAACGCTTATTGTGAAATTATATTATTCTTCTTGTTCGTCTTTTTTTATGAACTGTCACACGTATTCCTCTTGATCTCATCTGCGCAGCCACAATCCATGTTTCTGTTTCTAATACGCTGCAGCCAAAAACGATTTTTGTTGACATCTGATTGTTCCTTGACTAAAGTGAATAGAAAATGGTTGAAAAGGAGTTTGCGGCAAGGCATTGGTTAGTTGCGCTTACGACCGTGCACATATTGTCGTCATCGGCTTGCGTCTTGTTATCAAAGCAAAATCGCTGTTGGAAATTGCAGTCAAATGCAGTTCAAATTTTTGCATTTAATTTAACTAAAATATCCAGGGTTGCAACCTAGTGAAAAAGACTCTGGCATGGAACAGTATACTTTGCAAGAACGCAGGCTTTATACATATTGCAAGGCCGGCTAGCTCATCTTGGCTCCTGAGATTGTCTCTGCAGTTGTTTTGCATGTTTGTTTTTCTTTGCCATCCCAAGAGTGAATATTTTTTGGAAAGGAATGAAAATTTGACAGTCTCTTTTGTCTGTGTGTGTGCAGAACAAAGTCGTCGGCAATGTGTTACATCACAGAGGCATTCTTCCTGGTTACAGCAAGTGGAGCAGAAATCCGTCACTTTTGGAAGTGTCAGAGAAATGAACCAAATTAGCGATCACGTGTCCGATTAACTTCACTGCCTTAGTTCTCTTTAAGCATCAGAACGAGGACGTCATTTTCAGATGGAAGGTCACGCGGAGTAGTCTGGGCGAGACCTTATACAGGCTTTCGGTATTTGGATTCCCCCTTCTCGAGTGGGTGGGGGGAGGGGAGGGGAGGGGAGAAGGATGGAGAAGGTTATTTGGTGTGCTTTCTCACCACGGTACATCAGATCAAAAGAAATGAGTGTTATTTCTTATCTTATATCAGACCTGAAAACAATGAAACCCGAAAGAAGAAATAACATATCCGTTGGCTGTCGGCATACCTTTATCCTTCACACAGGACCAACCATCCCTATCCCCTCCTCTCTCCCCCCCCCACCCACGATTCTTACCCATGGCATCATAAAGACTCCATACAAAAATTCTTTAAGTCATTGCAAGAGATTATCAAGTCTTGATCACTATTCACTAGAGATACCATTTTGCTTAGTTCCTAGCTACCACTTAATTTTTGGAGGGTACAAATCTCAGCTAATGCACAACTGCCTCTGATGCACCAGTACAGATCTGAATTGTATTTACTGTATCTAGAAAAAAGAAGGATTATTTTCTTTTTCGATTTAAATTTACAAATATCATTTGAAAAATTTGGTTTGTATTAGGTACAGAGTTGTTAAAAAAGTGTAGTCGCACCATTGTAAATATGTGAAATATTACATGCAGCAACAAAATATGCGTAAACTTAAAGAAAAATGAACTCCAGTGTAAAGTGAAAAATTGTGATCAGGTGGCCATTCTCTTCGTAAACCCCGGCTTGCGAGCAGACCCTCATTATCGCTGCAGGACTCGCGTGTTTCTCCGCCCGCGGGAAGATGTGAGACGAGTCGGGAAGAGGTCTACCGCGGGGGTATGGCACCTCGCGAACGAAAACTGGAAGAAGGGTAAAACTAACTCTTGCGCGCCTAAACGCTAATGTATCGACCGTAAGGTCTTCGTTTTAGCACTTTTAACCAAACTGTATTGACCAAAAGGGTGTTTACAGAGCACCAGGAATAAGAACTTTTAACTTCCGGTTGCTGTGCGCGTCTCTAAAATGTTGGTGCTTATTATTAATAGACCTCTCGCTGGCTCACGTTGCACAAGGTTTCACGATTTCCCGCGGGTGGAGGAGCGCTCGTTCCCAGGTTCTTATAATGAGGGCCTGCTTGCTAGTAGGCTGTTAAAACGTAGATTCATCAACAAATTCTCGGACTTGTTGATCAAAATATCTCTGAATTACTTACTTGTGGAGAACATATGTGTGATTAGCATAATACAATACGCCATGAACATAAAATATATATTAACCTCACTTTATTTCATCGATTTTCCTTAGCAAAATAAATTATCCTTGATTTAAAAATTTAGCCCCATCAACAAAATGTACAAATCTAGCCAAATCGCATGTCCGTTAAATTTTTGTTAAGAGGTATTCACGTGCACTTACCGAAAAATTGAATTCGTATCAATTTATTGAAGAATGTTTAGAAAGAGAAGCTTCCCGAACTTCAAGATTAAGGATATGGTCCCCTGAAATATCACGATCCAAAAATGCTGAGAAAATTTAAAAAATGGATAAGCAAGAAACTAGGGCGAAGTAACGGAATCTTGATACATAGCGGCGGCACCTAAATTATCCTGAGGCTCGCTATAGTGTGCTGTGGCGTGGGGCGGAGACCCATACTCCACCATTGATTAAGACTGCGCACGAGAAAGATAAAAACAGAACTAAGCCATGATTATCAACCATTGTCAAAGATAGTGATTTCAAATGGTCGTTAAATAACCTTTCAAGGATCCTTGTCAACCGGAATACAGTGCACGCATGTACTCGAGAACTTCCGTCAGTTTCGGTACATCAATAGATTGGGTGATTTGACACACGGTTGTAGATCTTCGTGAATTCTTTCAGGTTGTTTAACACCGAAATTAAAGTGTAGTCAATGCCTCTTAAATTTTACTTTTTTACTTTTTCTTTTTCCATTTACGATTTCATCGATGTGTGTCAATCGTCACAATTTTTTTGTGCTTTCCCAAAGTGTTAGACAAAGAAAGGGGTGCGGTTGACTAAGATTTGTCAGCCCGTAACCAATTTTCCTCCAATACTTGAATGAAACTAAATTTATATCGCAGTCGTCAGTCGCTGTCTTGTGGCAACGTTCCATATTTTGCACTAGCCGCAGATTTATCCTTGTCCTTTTCGTCTTCCGTGATAGTGGCCCATTTGCAAACGATGATTGAGTCGAGGACAAGAAGCGTCAAATATGAGATTATACAAACGATTGACATCAGTCTCCTTGAGCCAACATTGGTCGACAGGAACCTGAGCACCTTAAGAGCAAACGACAATGCCTTGTGGCTTCCAAGGATCACAACTGTCTTCTTAACCGGCAGAGCAAGGCCAAGAAATCCTCCCGCGATCCAGTTGAGCAACAGAAACATGATATGCATGATAGAGGAGTATCCAACGATAATGAGAATATTCATAGACACAATGTTATTAAACTTCTCCTCTACTTGCGCTCTGCTCACTTCAGGCCACGTAGAGAGAAGGAATAGCGTTATTACAGTGTTGTGGATTCCTCTGTTACACGAGTCGATTTTTTCAGCAACAGCATTGAAACTTCTCAGCAACTTGCCGATCTGAAAGGTAGCAAGCAGTCAATGAATGCAAAGAACTGATAGATTGTCCTAACTTTCTGCCATAAAATTGTTATGAGGTTAGTTCGGAGAATTTGGTATTGGATCAATTAATAATTCCTAATTGATCTTCTTCTTTATTCTCATCACTTGTCCGCTTGATTTTGAGGAAAAGATCTGTCTTGGTCACTCATGGGAATCCAAATAAACGCGTAAAAGTGAACAACATATGCAGCCCTCTCTAACGATCCTTCTATTTGGGCCCTGACTCAAGCCTGTGCATATTGACAAAAAAATTTGTTGGCCCGCAACGCAACTCTTCGAGCGACAACATTTTTTTTTGGACGCTCGGTCACTAAGTGAAGTAAGTGAAATGGTTTCGCACCACTCACAGACGGATGATTTTTTAAAATATTTATGAACTATTTGGCTGAACCGAATATTGAATATTTGCTCTTAATTTCTATGTTTGATGGTTGATTCGGGTTTCGCCCTCAGCAACGTTGTCCTACGAAAGAAATCTCGCGCTTATTATCGAATATTTATGCATACATGAAATGCCTAAAACGTTGATTGTAATTTTGCATCTGATTGGCTTAGGGAGTGACATGAGTTTCCTTGAACAATGACAAGACATTATAGGGCAAAACATTAAATCAAAGACTGACAATCTACAGAAAAATTATGTTTGCTGGTCAAAAATATAACTCTAAGATTCTTTCGGCAGGGGCTTTGTTCTTGGTCAAAGTTGCTAGCTGGGAAAAAATGCTTTTGACTCATACTGAATGGCACTGAGAAACGGCTATTTTCCCACGAATATTCATCATTAACTGTTTGGGAGGAAATCAAAATTTTTTTGAAAAAAGCAGTGTTCGCTAAGCCCGCCTGAAGGTATGCTCTCCTTACTCAACCCAACGTTTTCTCTATAGCCCTCCTACTAATACTTACAATGGTCGGTAGTACAGTTACTAGAGCAAAGACAATCATGATATTTCCAAATCTGTTCACATTTACGCCACTGCTGAGATCAGTCATCCAGATTAGCATAGGCGCCACACTAAACACTCCAGCAAAGTTTGTTATAGCCATAAGTAAGATCGCAAGGGAAAAGTTACCTCCGGCCAGCAAGGACTGAAAAAAAAAAAGGAAAAACAAGGTACTCTGACAGAGAGAAATATTTTGCCTGTTGATATGAGCCGGAAAACGAGTCAAGATGAGTTTTTCTTTCTGTTCATCTTAGAACTTCTTTCCGTTTGTATGCCAGAGTAAGAAATCAAACAGTCTAGCTGTCGATTTTTATTTTCAGGGGAATTTTAGTATGGGTACTGAGAGAACAAGCCTCAGTCTTTCAAGTTTCACTCCCTTATCGGGGCTGTTATATAAGAAAATTTATATCGTGGTTACAAAGCTCAAAGTTCAGCCAGCCATCTCACAAAAACACATCGAAATTTTCTCAGAGGTAAAAGTCATGTGGTGCGATTTCAAGAAATGACAAAGATAGTTACATAGACACTGGGCTGTTTTGACGAAGTCCTAACCTATGGAATCTCTTAAGAGCCCCTAACGTTAAAGGGAGAATTCATTTAATCGCCTCATCGCTCACCAGCGTAGGCATGAAAGAGCAGCTGATCGTTTTTTAGCCTTCTAACTTACCAGAATGGCACCTCCAGACATGCTTGCTGGCACGGTGAAAAACACTTGAAGCGCAAAAGCAAATTCCGTGGGACCAATTGCAGTGACATTTCCAACAACTGTAGATTGAGAAGTGGTCACATTATCCTCTCTCATCGTCGCAAACTGTATAGTCTTTGTAATTTGCGTTCCTGTGATGGGAACCACCAAGAGTATTGTAAGAATTCCCCAGACGACTGCTTTGTACGACTTGACGGCTGTAAGAAGCTCTCCCGTTGTCGTGCGCAATCCACAGAGAAGAAAACACACCCCAAGACAAATTTGAGAAAAATATATTTTGGAGAGAAAGTTGCCTGATGCCGGCCACTGAGTACCAACGGCCATCATCAGTATCATTCCGATCGCGAGGTAGTAAGTATCAAATAATTCCCACAGAGTACGGAGTGGACGCCATAAGCAATGCGAGGGCCTCGGAATATTAGATTTAATCTTATCTTCGTCATGACTGTTTCGTGGTGTTTTCTTCTCTTTAGACATGTCGTGACCTGAGTTGTTAACGTGGGATTGTCATGCAGAAAAAAGAAAGAGGTAAAATGATCAGAAATGTTGACGGGAAGAATCTTGTCGGGTTAACTACAGAGTCTTAAAGGGTGCTTACGCGCTAAATAACACCTACAGCAAAGAGTGCGAAGCAAATGTGACCGATTTTATGATGTAGTTTGGTTTTATCAGTGAAGTTGGTAATGTGAATTGGCCACCGTCGAAAGAATCTAAAACTAACCTTTCGATCGTCAAAGCGAATTTATAATGACTAATGCTAGTGATAATGCTAGTTGGCTTGACGAGCGAAAGCCGTATAATTAATGCAATGTCTATCGTTCATGGCCCTTTGCAAGAAAGACAAAAACTCAAAACCAAAGTAATGCGATGCAAGTGCTTAGGTCTTGTATCTGATTGGTTGAAAAAGTGGTGCGTTGCATTTTACCCAATCGCATAGTAAAGTAAAATCAAAAGCTATGCAAACCAGGCTAACTCTCAACCCTCGATTCACAATTGCTCCATAAACAGGTACTCTACTCGCCGTAAAAAATATATAAAAAGCACTGAACAGCAATTATGACCTTCTCGGGTGCAAGGGGTTAGATTTTATGTTACATCGACCTTTTAGATTCAGATGATACCCTCTGTGAAATTATAGTATTCACTTTTTCGAGGATTATCCTTGATCACAGTTGATTGCCAAAAGTGTCCGACTGAGCCAGCAATAGGTAGGAAAACCACTGAATAATGACAAAGTTTTCTATCCTTGAACATCTCTGTTAAAGTAGACCTAAAATTCCTAAATTTGCCATTCTCTCGCATAATTGATATTCAGAGAATAAGATTTGTAAATCCTATTCCTTGCGTTCACAGAAATTTTGATGATCGTCACATGATAGCACCTACCCGAAGAGCGTTCGACATTTTGCGAAAATCCAAACGACATAATTTTCTTAAAATTGCCAACTTCAAGTTTCTCCTCCTATAATCCGGTTATTTAGGTTGTGTATCAACTATCCAGTCTTCAAAAGTTGATGCTCCGTTAAAGCAATTTTCCCTTTCACAAGCGGATTTCAATCGGATTTATATTAATTATATGTAAACATACTGGTGGGCGATTTGTTTTCTTCTGTTTCACCAGAAAACAAAGGTAACCTGATTGTTGGTACCGTAACCAACCAATTGTTTCTTTTTATTCATTAAGAGCAACGATTTGTTTTTATTCCTGGCTGGGTTTCATTCGTTCAACCAAATCTGCATCAAAGAAACCCGGTTTGCTGCGGACTCCGTCCGGAGTTAGTTAGCATCGCGTCAAGTTTAAATCGAACCGACAACTTTACACCGAGAAACCCTACCAGCGCTCATTCAAGTCACCAGTTTTGATATGAACTTCCTGTAACTGAAATCTCACTACTACCGGGGGAGAATGGGGAAGGGGGACCGGAGCACTCCGCAGAGTTTGATACGACAGTAGTTCGAGGCTCAAATCTAAAAACTCGCAATCCTTTGCGCTTTAAAACTGCAACTTAACAAATGGCAATGTTTACCAACAATGATTGCCTGTTTCATGTGAGGGTGCCAGATTCAAGGCTTAAGTCTTGAGTAGTTATTCATACCAAAGCGGTTGGATCGTTTTGTTAACTGATACCCTCCAAACTACTGCTGGAGACATCCTCCTTCTTTGAGCCGACAAATTCTAGCCCGTAGCCTCACAGCTATACTTCGGTCAAGAACACTCGAAAGTCGAACCGACGAGAGTAGTTATCACGATAAATTAAAAATTTCTAACTTCCATCCATCCTCTCGTAAGCAGAAAACCACCAAACTGGATATATATTCCATAATTGGTCAAGTACAGTAGAGAATGTATAGCATTTATCAATATTTATTCCAGTTTCACGACATCGCGATATCCCTCGACTTTGACCCGAGCACATAATGAGCCTTTTTCACTTTTATATAGCGAAAGATGCCGGTCGCACAATGCCCCAGTGTTAAAAATGGAATAGGATTCTACGATTTTATGAATTAAGTTCGACTACGGCCAAAATTCAAAATACGTTTATCAAGTTATCTTTTCCGCATATTCTCTCTCATCTAAGCTTATCAAAAACACATGAAATTACATTAAATACGTCAGAAATATTCAGTCGATCCTGGATTGCTTAAAAATCCACGGAAGATAAAATCTTTATCGAAAGGTAAATCACTGCAACAATCAAGTGCATCAAATAAAAGTAGACATTGATTTGACAAAAATTATTCAAGAAATCGAACGGTAGTAAATTTTGCAAAGTGAAAACGCGATGATTAGGCGCACCAGAATCAGCTGTTTAGCGAAAGCAGATATTCAGTGGCATCATGACAACCAAAAAAAAAGTTGAAGAATAACCCCAAAATTCCCCGCTAATCGCTAAATTTAATTTGGATGGTCACAACTCACCTTGCTCCTGATTCTATGAAACTATTAAAATGTCCTGAGCTCTACGATCAATTAAACTTTCCGCGTGAAAGAGGCAAACCATAATTGATGCGTTGTCTTTTTCTTTCGCTGATTTACATCCATATTCAACGTCTTAAAAGATGTGAGGTTACGGGGCAACAGCGCAGCTGTGTAAAACATCCATATTTTCCATAGCGTGAATGATTTTTTCTCATTAATATGCTGCACTATTTACCTTCAGATAAAAGAAATGAAAATTTAGTGACTGTCAGATTCCTGACTCTAAAAAAAATTGGGTCAAGTTATTTATATGGACTTGAGAAAATTTCGAGTTTTAATCGTCATCTCTGAGACTTCTTCATCCGCAGTTTAATGTTGTTTACTGGGTAATTGCACTTTTATATTGGATCTATTAAGATTCAAATAAACATATCTCTACACTGTAACCTCAACCGCTCTCGTTCTAATAACATGTACGGAGTAAAATGAAAAACGTGCACGTAGAGCAAACAAAGAGTATTTTCGAATTCCTTACGCTGTCAATATCTGATCAATATATGTCAGTATTTGCAAAACTGACTTCCTTAGTTTAAATATGTCAATGAGCGCCGGGAAGATTCATTGATGTTCCTGTGATGTTTTACAAACCTAACACAGTGGTTGTCATTCTATTGTCGATTTATGTGAGAGAAAAAACAAGCTTTGGAAGTGTGAATGTTTCCACAGCTGCATAGAGCGTTCATAGTCGATCGCAGCTTATGTTTTTTTACTGGTGTTATTATTTTTAAAATTTACCCGTATATAAATTCAATGGCATCTCTGAAAAATGAGCGGCGAGGCAGATTTTTTAGTAACGCCCCTCCGTTCCAAGTCCAAATATATAAAGGGGGTGGTGCTGACGTTTCGAGCGTTAGCCCTTCGCCAGAGCGATTGGAGGAATTGTGGGTTGTGCGTGGGTTTATATGCAGAAAGTGGAGCTACGCTATTGGTGGGAACATGGTGACGAGAAAACAGGAATAAATTAGTTGAATGAAAAGCTCTCGTTGATACCGTGGGGATTAAGGGTGCCGATTTGGAAGATAAATTTTTGTTCTAGTGTTTTACGGCTTTCCGAACTGCCTAGATGTAAGGAAAGGCCGCAAACTGCCATATGCTGTTTAGAATGATTAGGGAGATTAAAGTGTCTAGCGACTGGTTTATGTGCGTCCTTGTCATTTCTTTCCACGTCGCGAAGGTGTTCTCGGAATCGGTCACCTAGTCGTCTTCCTGTTTCGCCAATGTACAACTTATTGCAATAAGTGCAAGTTATGCAGTAGATAACATTGGCATTAAAGCCTTTTTTCATGACAAAAAGGATGATTCTAACATCTCGAACAAAAATACTTTCGAAACACTCCAGATTCGAAAGTCTAAATGGACTCCACCAGAGGGCCAGTTCGCATCTTCAGCTTTTTTACCCTTTAATTTACGGTGGCCAATTTACGTTTACAGTGATACAGTTTGGGATAATCTAACATGGTAAATGCAATTTACTGTGGTTTGCGTATTTCCCAGTCAGCAAAGCTGGACATGGCCCCAAGTTATCACGGGGGAAGGAAGGGGCGGTGATTGATAGAGTTAAGAGTCACTAAAGTAAACATTTTGCAGGTTAGGGACGGACTATTATTTCTTCTGGAGGAGGGGTATGAGAAATATCGAAAAAAATTGTTTGCAGGGTCTGAAAATACAAATAAATTGTTTGCAAACGTGATAGGGTAGGAAAAAATTGTTTGCAAGGAAGTCAGGTGAGATATTAAAAAATATTATTACCAAAACTGAAATAAAAAAATAAAGTAACAAATTGAAGCATTAGTATAAAGATTAACGCAATTTAGGCTAAAAAGGTGGTCACTCTGTATTTCGCAAACAACAATTCTGAAAATAGCTGAGTATTTCTTGAAAAAAAGGGAATTTGTCGTGGCAATAAAATTTCAACATTTTGTCCTATTACAAAACTTCATATATCAGGTATTTCTCTCAAAACTGTATTAAACAAATAACATTCTACAATCTTGTCTATATTTATCATTGCTGCATAATACATATTTCAGAAGACAATGAATTCCATGAAGGGCATAAACGAATGAATTCCAAAAAACGATAGACAAAATGGTTCAAGCAGCTGAAGTTCTTGACGTACATTACACATTCGTTGACAACTGAAAAACGTATGCCCTTTACTTGTGTCAGCAGTTGCCAAAAAATTTTAAAAGGTGAGTGGAGCACATACTGACAATATAAGAGGCTATAGCACTATTGATTACCTTCTTCGTGAAATAGTTCAATAAGGCAATGGTAATACTAAGCACAAATAAAAAGAACATCGAAAAAAAAAATGAAAAAAAAAATTTTTTGCGCGAAGATGATGTTGGAAAAATATGTTTGCGCCTGGCCGTATTATCATCTTTTTAAGCGGTATGTGATTATTTTGTTGAGAAAAATGCGGACCGAGACCAAAACTGTTCCTTCGACTTGATGTATTTTCAACGTTAGTAGATCACATCATATTGACTTACCTGGGTAAATCATTCATTCCAGAAAACAGAATCAAATAAACATGCTAACGATGATATTTGAATTCGTCCTTAGCCAAACCTAAACGACTCCACAAGATCACTTCTCCAGGCATCGAAAACATATCCATTCGTTCCGTGTTCTCAAAATTATCCTCGAAACAGCCAAACAATTTCCTTCAACAGCCAACAATGACACAAAATCCACCTTGCAACACACTTGCAACTGTTCAAACTTCTAACATCGAAAGACCCGATCCAAGCGTAACTCGCCACGATGTTTACCCCGAGATTGACTGCAACCAAACCACCAAAGAGAAAACTCAGCCATCTTTCGTAGAAAAATCGGAGAAAAATAGGAGCCACACAAAATCGTCCATAGTCAAGATTAATCAGACATTCATCTAGAGATAGCACCAAGCAAACCAATCCAGAAAAGTATAATCGGCGCACTCAACAAATCATGAATCTTGCAACACAGCTTGCCGTTAAAGAACTGCTCAAATCAAAATGTTTGGTGCAAGTCATCAAGCAATATTTGATTCAAAATTTTTCCACTCACTCTCATCTTTAAGGAACAATAACCGTGATCGTGCTACAGTGCACAGAACTCCATTTTTTAAGTAAGTAAGTCAGTAAAGACTTTATTTAAAGAGGGTAGCACTAAAATAGTATAGAAATACTAACAAACCAGTGGCCCTCTAAAATTATGTACAATACAGATGTTAAAAACTATGGCATAACTATGAGATTATAACAAATAAAAATACAAGAGATAAAAGATGAAATCAATTAAAAGTACAAAAGTATAACTAAATCACAGAATAAAATGATTTAAAAGCTGCTGTTCTTCAAAAATTTTTTTCCAAAGAGAGTTCCTAAAAGAATTAAGCGACACTATTTTCTGCATAGATAGCGGTGAGCCGGTTCCAGGCTTGACAGGCAGTCACAGTAAATGTTCTTCCTCCTTCAGTTTTACGTTTGATAACAGGGCGAGCAATATTGAAGTTGACATACCTAGTCTGCCGTGAATGAGTGTCGCTAGTAAGCTTAAGTAAACTTTTAAGATAGGTTGGTACATGCCCCTGTAAACGCTTGTATATAATACAGCATTTAGTTAGTTTAGCCTGTTCGAAAAATGGTATCCAGTTTAGTTATTGAACAGTTTGACGGAGGAGGCTTGACAATCGGCGTCTAGAATAATTCTAGCAGCCCTCTTCTGCAACTTTAGAACACGGTTAAGGCAATGTTTATCACAGCTCGTCCAAACCACATTTACATAATCAATTACCGGTCTTATCATGGTGTTATAGAAAATACGTCGATGTTTTAGAGGTAGACAATATTTATTTCTCTTTCAAATGCCTATCCGCTGCGAGAGCTTTTTACTCAATTTCTCCACATGAGGGATAAATGTTAGTTCGTGGTCGATTTCTAGTCCCAAAAGCTTTGCACAACGAACATTCTCAAGTTGTTTTCCATTAACAACTACAGCAAGGTCATGGTTAATCCTGGTAGAAAGTCGCTTGCCAGTAATGATAAGCACTTTTGTCTTGCCCTCATTGAGAGGAAGTTTATTAGCTGTTGCCCATTGGTCGACCTCAGAAATTGTTGTAGTCAGTGAACTTTGTAGAACACCAACGGAATCAAAGTTAGCAGCGGAGGTTAACGTCGTGTCGTCTGCGTATAGGTCAATTTGAGCCGAGCTCACATGTAGCGGAAGATCCTTAATAAAGGCGATGAAAAGCAAGGGACCCAGAATTGAACCCTGAGGTACGCCATGACGAACACAAGCAGTAGGGGATTCTATGTTACCCATAGATACCAACTGGCGCCTTTCATTCAGATATGATCGAAACCAGATTGACGATTTATTGTCAAGCCCATATGCTTGAAGTTTTTACAATAGAATCGAGTGATCAAACATGTCGACATTGTTTCTCTCGAACAACTATCCACCATTTTCACAACATGAGCAACACGTTTACTAAAGATAATCTGATGTCTTTCATCTGTCCAGTAGTATCGCATTTCTTATAAGGCGTGGTAAGACACGTTTAAAACACAGAAGAGCTAACATTTCTCATTCTAAATGAT